>NC_092374.1:101204082-101291504 GCF_030028105.1 Mobula birostris
TACTGAGAGAAGGTCACACTGTGGGAGTGGTGGTACGGAGGGAGGGTTACACTATGGGGGGGGGTGGTACCGTGGGACAGTCGCTCTGTGGGAAGGGTGATAGTGAGGGAGGGTCACACTGTGGGAGGGGTGGTACTGAGGGAGGGTCACACTGGAGGGGTGCTACCGAGGGAGGGTCACACTGTGGGAGGGGTGGTACTGAGGGAGGGTCACACTGTGGGTGGGGTGGATCTGAGGGAGGGTCACACTGTGGGAGGGGTGGTACTGAGGGAGGGTCACACTGTGCGAGGGGTGGTACTGAGGGAGGGTCACACTGGGAGGGGTGCTACCGAGGGATGGTCACACTGTGGGAGGAGTGGTACCGTGGGACAGTCGCTCTGTGGGAAGGGTGATAGTGAGGGGAGGGTCACACTGTGGGAGGGGTGGTACTGAGGGAGGGTCACACTGTGGGAGGGGTGGTACCGAGGGAGGGTCACACTGGGGAGGGATGGTACTGAGTGAGGGTCACACTGGGAGGGGTGGTACTGAGGAGGGTCCACTGGTGGAGAGTGTTACCGAGGGAGAGTCACACTGTGGGAGGGGTTGTACCGAGGTAGAGTCGCACTGTGGGAGGGGGTGATACTGAGGGAGGGTCACACTGTGGGAGGGGTGGTACTGAGGGAGGGGTCACACTGGGAGGGGTGGTACTGAGGGAGGGTCACACTGTGGGTGGGGTGGATCTGAGGGAGGGTCACACTGTGGGAGGGATGGTACTGAGGGAGAGTCACACTGTGGGAGGGGTGGTACTGAGGGAGGGTCACACTTTGGGAGGGGTGGATTTGAGGGAGGGTCACACTGTGGGAGGGATGGTACTGAGGGAGGGTCACACTGGGAGGGGTGGTACTGAGGGAGGGTCACACTGTGGGTGGGGTGGATCTGAGGGAGGGTCACACTGTGGGAGGGGTGGATTTGAGGGAGGGTCACACTGTGGGAGGGATGGTACTGAGGGAGGGTCACACTGGGAGGGGTGGTGCTGAGGGAGGGTCACACTGTGGGAGGGGTGGTACTGAGCGAGGGTCACACTGTGGGGTGGGGTGGATCTGAGGGAGGGTCACACTGTGGGTGGGGTGGTACTGAGGGAGGGTCACACTGTGGGAGGGGTGGTACTGAGGGAGGGTCACACTGGGAGGGCTGGAACCGAGGGAGGGTCACACTGTGGGAGGGGGTGGTACTGAGGGAGGGTCACACTGTGGGAGGGGTGGTACTGAGCGAGGGTCACACTGTGGGTGGGGTGGACCTGAGGGAGGGTCACACTGTGGGTGGGGTGGTACTGAGGGAGGGTCACCCTGTGGGAGGGGTGGTACTGAGGGAGGGTCACACTGTGGGAGTGGTGGTACCGAGGGAGAGTCACACTGTGGCAGGGGTGGTACTGAGGGAGGGTCAAATCCTGCACGTTCCTCACCCGGCTGACGATGACGGCAGGCATGTTGAGGGCCTGGAGGAAGGCCACGGCCACCAGCGGGGTGACAGATGACAGCAGGAGCCCGAGCAGAAGGAAGTAAATGAACAACAATATCGTGCCTGTTGGAGAGGGAGCAAAGAGAGGTCAAACAACCCCTTTACCGAGGCTGCAGCTCCCCGGCCAACACAAATCCTTGGTCCACTACCACCCCCTCTCTCCCCACCTTCAACACACAAGCTGTTGCCCCACACAGTCACTGAGAATGTCTAAAAAGACCCGAACAACCAGCGAACTGTTAACCCCCACCCCACCCCTGTCTCATTCCCAAGCCAGTCAGTAGTCTGGTCTCTGTATCCCTGGATCAGACCACACTTGGAACATTACACACAGTTCTGGTTGCGATCCCTGAGTCAGACCACACTGGGAACATCACACACTTCTGGTCTCTATCTCTGGATCAGACCACACTGGGAACATCACAAACAGTTCTGGTCTCTGTGTCCCTGGATCAGACTACACTGGGAACATCACACACAGTTCTGGTCTCTGTATCCCTGGATCAATAGACAATAGACAATAGGTGCAGGAGTACGCCATTCGGCCCTTCGAGCCAGCACCGCCATTCACTGTGATCATGGCTGATCATCCACAATCAGTATCCAGTTCCTGCCTTATCCCCATTACCTTTGATTCCGCTATCTTTAAGAGCTCTATCCATCTCTTTCTTGAAAGCATCCAGAGACTTGGCCTCCACAGCCTTCTGGGGCAGAGCATTCCATATACCCACCACTCTCTGGGTGAAAAATTTTTCTCTCAACTCTATTCTAAATGGCCTATCCCTTATTCTTAAACTGTGGCCTCTGGTTCTGGACTCACCCATCAGCAGGAACATGCTTCCTGCTTTCAGCATGTCCAATCCCTTAATAATCTTATATATTTCAATAAGATCCCCTCTCAGCCTTCTAAATTCCAGAGTATACAAGCCCAGTCGCTCCAATCTTTCGACATATGACAGCCCTGCCATCCCGGGAATTAACCTTGTGAACCTACGCTGCACTCCCTCAATAGCAAGAATGTCCTTCCTCAAATTTGAGACCAAAACTGCACACAGTACTCCAGGTGTGGTCTCACCAGGGCCCTGCACAGCTGCAGAAGGACCTCTTTGCTCTTATACTCAATTCCCCTTGTTATGAAGGCCAGCATGCCATTAGCTTTCTTCACTGCCTGCTGTACTTGCATGCTTGCTTTCAGTGACTGATGTACAAGAACACCTAGATCTCGTTGTGCTTCCCCTTTTCCTAACTTGACTCCATTTAGATAATAATCTGCCTTCCCGTTCTTACCACCAAAGTAGATAACCTCACATTTATCCACATTAAACTGCATCTGCCATGCATCTGCCCACTCACCCAGCCTGTCCAAGTCACCCTGCATTCTCATAACATCCTCCTCACATTTCACACTGCCACCCAGCTTTGTGTCATCAGCAAATTTGCTAATGTTACTTTTAATTCCCTCATCTAAATCATTAACATATATTGTAAACAGCTGTAGTCCCAGCACTGAACCCTGCAGTACCCCACTGGTCACCACCTGCCATTCCGAAAGGGACCCATTAATCGCTACTCTTTGTTTTCTGTCAGCCAGCCAATTTTCAATCCATGTCAGTACTCTACCCCCAATACCATGTGCCCTAATTTTGCCCAATAATCTCCTATGTGGGACTTCATCAAAGGCTTTCTGAAAGTCCAGGTACACTACATCCACTGGCTCTCCCTTGTCCATTTTCATAGTTACATCCTCAAAAACTTCCAGAAGATTAGTCAAGCACGATTTCCCCTTCGTAAATCCATGCTGACTCGGACCGATCCTGTTACTGCTATCCAGATGTGCCGTAATTTCATCTTTTATAATTGACTCCAGCATCTTTCCCACCATTGACGTCAGGCTAACCAGTCTATAATTCCCTGTTTTCTCGCTTCCTCCCTTCTTGAAGAGAGGGACAACATTAGCCACCCTCCAATCCACAGGAACTGATCCTGAGTCTATAGAACGTTGGAAAATGATTACCAATGCGTCCATGATTTCTAAAGCCACCTCCTTTAATTTCCCTGGGACGCAGACCATGAGGTCCCAGGGCCTTCAGACCCAACAGCCTATCCAACACCATTTCCTGCCTAATATAAATTTCCTTCAATTCATCCATTACCCTAGGTCCTTTGGCCACTATTACATCTGGGAGATTGTTTGTGTCTTCCCTAGTGAAGACAGATCCAAAGTACCTGTTCAACTCGTCTGCCATTTCCTTGTTCCCCATAATAAATTCACCCCTTCTGTCTTCAAGAGCCCAATTTTGGTCTTAACTATTTTTTTCCTTTTCACTTACCTAAAGAAGCTTTTACTATCCTTCTTTATATTCTTGGCTAGGTTACCTTCGTAGCTTATTTTTTCTGCGCGTATTGCCTTTTTAGTTACCTTCTGTTGCTCTTTAAAAGTTTCCCAATCCTCCAGCTTCCCACTCGTCTTTGCTACGTTATACTTCTTTTCTTTTATTTTTATACTGTCCATTACTTCCCTTGTCAGCCACGGCCTCCCCTTACTCTCCTTAGGATCTTTCTTCCTCTTTGGAATGAACTGATCCTGCACCTTCCGCATTATTCCCAGAAACACTTGCCATTGCTGTTCCACTGTCATCAGACTACACTGGGAACATCACACACAGTTCTGGTCTCTGTATCCCTGGATCAGACCACACTGGGAACATCACACACAGTTCTGGTCGCGATCCCTGGGTCAGACCACACTGCGAACATCACAAACAGTTCCGGTCTCTGTATCCCCAGATCAGACCACACTGGGAACATCACACACAGTTCTGGTCACGATCCCTGGGTCAGACCACACTGCGAACATCACAAACAGTTCCAGTCTCTGTATCCCTGGATCAGACCACACTGGGAACATCACACACAATTCTGGTCACGATCCCTGGATCAGACTACACTGGGAACATCACACACAGTTCTGGTCTCTGTGTCCCTGGGTCAGATCACACTGGGAACATCACACACAGTTCTGGTCTCTATCTCTGGATCAGACCACACTGGGAACATCACACATAGCTCTGGTCTCTGTATCCCTGGGTCAGACCACACTGGGAACATCACAAACAGCTCCAGTCTCTGTATCCCACATTGGGAAGAAGAGCACGCAAAGCTCTCAGCTCGCTGACATCCAAATCTTATCTCTACAAGCTTAGAGCCTGCATTGTATGGGATAAAGGGAGAGAGGAAGGTGAGCTGAGCTTTATAATGTTGAAAATTCCACAAGTGAAGGAACCAGTGGGAGGTTTGTTTTAATTGTTGAGGTATGACAGAACAAAGACAACTTCTGTGACTGGGGTCAGAAGTTGTAGTTGATGTTGAAGAGATATTCCCTTCCACATCTCTTCCCCCAACACGTTATCCATCTTTCCCACTTCTGACACAGGTCCACAACCTGAAACGTTATCTCTGTTTAACTTTCCATAGACACTGCCTGACCTGCTGGTGTTTTAGATCACAGGTCATTGAATAGTATGGCACAGCATAGACCTTCAGCCCATGATATCGCGCCGTCCCTTTAACCTACTCAAAAATCTATCTAACCCTTCCTTCCCACATAGTGCTCCATTTTTCTATCATCCTTGTGTCTCTCTGAGAGTTCCTTATATGTCTCTAATATATTTGCCTCTACCAGTACCCTAGCAATGTGATCCACACACCCACAACTCTCTAGCTAAACATCCCCTCACACTTACTGCCAATCTCCTTAAAATTACATCTTCTCTATTTCTGCCCTGGAAAAAGTCTCTAGCTATTCAGTCGAACTATGCCTCTTATCGTTTCATACACATTTATCAAGTCACCTCTCATCCTCCCCTCCTTCACGCCAAAGAGAAAAGCCCTAGATTGTCTCATGATTCCTGATAAGACAAATTGTTTCTCCTTGTTCTAAGTCAGTGCTCTGATCTCTATGAACAGTAGGCACAAGTTTTTCCACTGTATCTCGTTACATGTGGCACTAATAAACCAACTCTGATACCAGTTTCAAAACCTGGTTTGTTTTCTCTGGCTGTGGGGAACCAGGCAGAGGTTAAAAAAGTAATAGAGCTTCTGCTGTCAGACTCTTGGCCTCACAATCTACCTTGTTATCATTTTGTATTTTAATCATTCAGCTGCATTGCACTTTCTCTGTAGCTGTTACACTTGATTCTGCATTGTCATTGTTTTACCTTGTTCTGCCCCAGTAGGTCTGATCTGTGTGCATGACTTGTATGCATGCCAAGTTTTTCCACTGTATTACGGTATATCTGGCAATAATAAACCAATTCCGATACAAGTTCTGACAGGAAGTTCACTTCAAAGGTGACGTTCTCCACAGCTCGCCTGACTAACCAAACCTACTGAACATTTTCTGTTTTTCCCAACAGTCTAATCTGAATATTTTGGTGGAATTTCATTTCATTCAGTTTCCCTGTCCCTTCTTCTGGCCTCAGCTTTCCACGCTGTGTTTTCACCATCCCCTCTTCCATTTCTATCTCTGAAGCCCAGCAATAGATCCTGAGCCCAGGTCTCAGCTGTGGTCCCGACACCCTCACCCTACTGAATTCTGGGTGACAGTGACGAGGACCTCTTCTCTGTAGCCCATTTTTTGGCCTAGTCTATTGTTCCTCTTTCATCTAAGCCACCTGAACCTCCTCTCTGGTCTTTTCCTGTTGGAACATCAACTGATATTCTTGGAATGAAAGGGTTAACAATGTGGCGCAATTAATGGCTCTGGAGTTCAGAAGAATGCAGGCAGTGGGGGGAAGTGGAAGGCAACCTCACTGAAACCTAGAGAATATTGAAAAGCAAGTGACTGCAGAGAGGATGTTTTCAATAGTCAAAGTCAAGGACCATAAGGCACATGTGCAGAGTAGAAGGACGTCCCTTTAGAACAGAAATGAGGAGGAATTTCTTTAGCGAGAGTGTGGTGAAGTTGTAGAATTCTCTGCTACAGACAGCTGTAGAGGTTGATAGATTCTTGATTAGAAATGCTGTCACAGGGAGAAGGATAATAAATCGACAGGCTGAATGGCCTAATTCTCCTAATTTTGTTTTTATGTCTTATGGTCTTAGACCTTGACTTCTGCACACCACCCGCTTCACACGTTCTAACCTTTCCCAGTCTGATAATGGATTACAGCACAGGGCTGGGATTTATACACTATGTTAGGAAGGATAAAGGTTTTTTTATCCATATTTTCTAAATGGGGAGAGAATTTAGAAATCAGAGGTGCAAAGGGACTTTGGAATCCTCATGCAGGATTCATGCAAGGTTAACTTGTAGGTTGAGTCGTTAAAAATTAAAAATTAGCATTATTTGTCAGATGTACATCAAAACACAGAGTGAAATAAGTTATTTTCATCAACATCCAACACAGCCTGAGGATGTGCTGGGAGCAGCCCACAAGTTTCACCACACTTCCGGTGTCAACTTAGCATATCCGCAACTTCCTACCCATGTTTTTTGGAATGTGGGAGGAAATCAGAGCACCTGGAGGAAACACACATGGTCACGGGGAGAACATATAAACTCCTTACAGCAGTGGGAATTGAACCCAGGTCGACATTGTTGCCAATATAAAATACTGTATTACATTAACCACTAGAAACTGTGGTGGTAGTAAAGATTGCTATCTTATTGATCTTATTATTAATAAAATTATTGTCTTATTAACATTCATTTTCAAACAAGAGAAAATCTGCAGATGCTGGAAATCTAAGCAACACACACAAAATGCTGGAGGAACTCAGCAAGCCAGGCAGCGTCTATAGAAAAGAGTCCTGGTGAAGGGTATTGGCCTGAAACATCGACTGTTTACTCTTTTCCAAAGATGCTGCCTGGCCTGCTGAGTTCCTCCAGCATTTTGTGTGTGTTGCTTAGTATTCATCTTGAGAGGAAGAAAATATGAAAGCAAGGATATAATTCTAATTCTGAGGCTTTATAAGGTGTTGGTCAGACAATATGTGGAATATTGAAAGCAATTTTGGGCCCTGTATCCTAGGAAAGATGTGCTGGCCCAGGAGAAGGTGCAGAGGGAATTCACAATAATGATGCCAGGATGAGGAAGAGGATCTCATTAAAATCTAATGAATGCTGAAAGGTCTAGCTGGATAGATTGGACATGGAGATGATCATTAGGAGAGTCCAATAGGCACAGCCTCAGAATAGAGAGATGTCCCTTTAGAATTGAGATGAGGGGGAATGTCTTTAGCCAGAAGATGGTGAATTGATGGAATTCATTGCCACAGATAGCTGTGGAGGCCAAGTCACACGATGCCTTTAAGGCAGAGTTTGATCTTCGGTGGGGTTGGGGGGGTAAGGGTTACAGGGAGAATGCCATTTTCCTCACTCCCCTCCCTCCCTATCTCCATCCTCCTCACTCCTCTCTCACTCTCATTTCCATACTCTTCCCTTCCTCCCTGATCTCCATCCTCCTCACCCCCCACCCTCCTCCCTTCCCCTTCCTTATCTCAATTCACCTCACTCCCCTCCTTGTCATCTCCATCTTCTCACTTCACTCCCTCAACTCCAACCTCCCACTTCCCTCCATCCCTCCCCATCTGAATCCTCTTCTCCCCACTCCCTTCCCCATCTCCATTCTCATCCCTCCCTACCCCATCCTCCTCTTTCACGCCTGACAGTCCCTCCCTCACCCAACTGCAACCTGCCTTCCTATCTCCATCCTCCTCACTCCTCTTCATCCCTCATCTCTATTCTCCTCACTCCTCTCCCTCCCTCATCTCTATTCTCCTCAGTCCCCTCCCTCCGTCATCTCCATTCTCCTCACTCCTCTCCTTCATATCCATCGTCCTCACTTCCTCTCACTCTCCTATCTTCAGCCTCTCTCCCTCCCTCCCTCATATCCATCCTGCTGACTCTACTCCCTCATCTCAATCCTCCTCACTCCCCATATCCATCGCATTCACTCCCCTCTCTCCCCATCTCCATCCTCACTTCCATTCCTCCCTCTAGATCCTCATCCCCTCCCTCACTCATCTCTATCCACCTTGCTCTCTCCCTCCCTCATCTCCATCCTCTCACTCCCCTCCCTCCCTCATCTCCATCCTTCTTACTCCCCTCCCTCATCTCCATTGTTCTCACCCCCTCCCTCCACCAACACCATCCTCCTCACTCCCCTCCCTCATCTCCATCCTCCTCATTCCCCTCCCTCTCTCATCTTCACTCCCCTCCCTATCTCCATTCTCCTCACTCCACTCCCTCCCTCCTCACCAGCTCCATCCTCCTCTTTCTTTCTCACATCTCCTTTTGAAAGGGGAACTTTTAAAGATAAAACTTAGCTTTATTTGTCACATGTATATCAAAATATACAGTGAAGTGAGTCACACACAACATGCTGGAGGAACTCAGCACCTCAGGACCTGCTGAAGGGTCTCGGTCTGAAACATCGACTGTACACTTTTCCACAGATGCTGCCTGATTTGCTGAGTTCCTCCAGCATTTTGTGTGTGTTGCTTGGATTTCTAGCATCTGCAGATTTTCTGTTGTTTGTGAAATGAGCATGCAAACCTATTAACACTACCACCTATATCTTTAGGATGTAGGAGTAAACTGGAGCACCCGGAGGAATCCCACAGGGAGAACATACAAACTCTCTATAGGCAGCAGTGAGTCACTGGTGCTGCAGTAGTGTTGTACTAATGGCCAACCTACCCTGAAAGAGAGCAGATGGGCGTGACTGTACTGAAACGTCCACAAACTGATATAAACATGAAAAAGACACATCAGCAGCTCTACTTCATTGGGAGCTTGAAGAGATTGATATGTCACCAAAGGCTCTCAAACCTCTACGGATGTACGAAAGAGAAAATTCCTACTTTTTGTATCACAGCCTAGTATGGAGGTTCCAATGTACAGGATTGCAAGAGGCTGCAGAGGGTTGTAAACTCACTAAGGGCACTAACCTCCCCACCATCGAGGATAGCTTCAAAGGGTGGCGCCTCACAAAGGTGGCATCCATCGTTAAGGACTTCAACGGTCCAGGACAAGCCCTCTTCTCATTACTACCATCAAGGAGGGGCTTCTTCCCATCTGCCATCATATTTCTGAACAGTCCATGAACACACCAAATGCTGGAGCAAACTCAGCAGGTCAGGCAGTCTTGATGAAGGGTCTCAGCCCAAAATGTCAAGTCTTTACTCCTTTCCATAGATGCTGCCTGACCTGCTGAGTTGCCTATTATCCACTTTTTGCATTACATTTATTTGTAACTTTATATCTTTGCACTGTGCTGCTGCTGCAAATATCATTTCATGTTCGATTAAACAGTGATAATAAACTTAGTCCTAATTCTCAGTCCAGGATGCTTGACCCTGTGATGTCCCAGAGCATCATCTGTGACAAGCTACTAGAATCAGAATCCAGTTTATTATCACAAGCATGTGACGTGAAATTTGTTAACTTAGCAGCAGCAGTTCAATGCAATACATAATCTAGAAGAGAAAATAAATTAATAGTAATAATAATGAAATAAGTAAATTGATTACAGTATACATATATTGAATGGATTAAAAACGTGCAAAAAACAGAAATACTGCATATTAAAAAAGTGAGGTAGTATCCAAGGATTCAATGTCCATTTAAGAATCGGATGGCAGAGGAGAAGAAGCTGTTCCTGAATCACTGAGTGTGTACCTTCAGGCTTCTGTATCTCCTACCTGATGGTAACAGTGAGAAAAGGGCACGCCCTGGGTGCTGGAGGTCCTTAATAATGGACGCTGCCTTTCTCAGACACCGCTCCTTGAAGATGTCCTGGGTACTAGAAGAACAGACAAGTGATTCCCCAAAGCAACAGTACCTTGATATGTCCGGCCAGTGTAGTACTGAATCAGGAAACCGATTGTCAGGGTCTGTAACATAAGGAACAGCGCCTCACCCCACGAGCTGTGTGAGAGAGGGGAGGGGAGAGGAGTGAGGAGTGGGAAGGAGGGAGGAGAAGGAGAGGAGGGGAGGGGGAGGGGTGGAGGGGAGAGGGAGGAGGGGAGAGGTAGAGGGAGGAGAGGGAGGGGGGTGGAGGGAGAGGGGGTGGAAGGGGAGGGGGAGGAAGGGGAGGGGGAGGAAGGGGAGGGGGGGAAGGGGAGGGGGAGGAAGGGGAGGGGGGAAGGAGAGGGGGAGAGGGAGGAGGGAAGAGGGAGGCAGGGAGATGGAGAGGGAGAGAGAGGAGAGGGAGAGAGAGAGGGAGGAGGGGAGAGGGGGTGGAGTGGGAGGGAAAGAGGGAGGAAGGGGAGGGGGAGGGGTAAAGGGAGGAGGGGAGAGGGAGTGAGGCAGATGGAGAGGGAGGAGGGGAGAGAGAGGAGGGGGGTAGAGGGAGGAGAGAGAGAGGGGGTGGAGTGGGAGGGGAAGAGGGAGGAAGGGGAGGTGGAAAGGGAGGAAGGGAGAGGGAGGGAGATGGAGAGGGAGGAGGGGAGAGGGAGGGGAGAGGGGGTAGAGGGGGAGACAGAGAGGGAGGAGGAGAGGGGGGGTGGAGGGGAGAGGAAGGGTGGAGAGAACGGAGAGAAATGAGGAGGAATTTCTTTACCCAGAGAATCAGAATCAGGTTTTTTATCACCAGCATGTGATGTGAAATTTGTTAACTTAGCAGCAGTTCAATGGAATACATAATCTAGCAGAGAGAAAAAAAATAAATAAAATTTTAAAAAGTAATAAAACAATTACGTTTGTTGAATAGATTAAAAAACATGCAAAAGCAGAAATACTGTATATTTTTTAAAAAGTGAGGTCGTGTCCAAAGGTTCAACGTCCATTTAGGAATCGGATGGCAGAGGAGAAGCTGAATCTGTGGAAATCATTGCCACAGATGGCTGTGGAAGCCAAGTCATTTGGTCTATTTAAAGAAAAGATTGATAGTTTCTTGATTAGTAAGGGCATCAAAAGCAGGAAAATGGCCTAATTGAATGGTGGAGCAGAGTTGATGAGCTAAATGGTCAAATTCTGCTCCTACGTCTTACTTTTCAAACAGCTTTCTGTTGGAGGGGTCATACCATAAGACATGGGAGTGTATGTGAAACAACCAAAGTCACAACATATGCCTGTAATATTAAATCTGATCAGGCCATTCAGTCCATTGAGACTGCTCCACTATTTAATCAGGAAATGTGCCCTGATGGCAGAACTCTCTCAACGCAGAGGGTGTGAGATTTTTGAAACCCTGTACCCTAGTGCCTTGTGGAGGATCCAGGTTTGAGTCCTTTCTGAACAGTTGCGTTCAGATGAGTTGGGGGATCTGTGGAAAGGGGTAGGGAGTGGAAGCAGAGGTGTCAAATAATTCTGGAGAAGATCCGAAGGACTGTCAGCTCACGCCAGCGTCTGTTTACTCTGTCCAGTTCGTGAGGAAGCCTTGTTCACATGCATCATGTCCTTGTGTGGACATGGTGGAGGATTACAAATACCTGGGATATGAATTGACAATAAACTGGACTGGTCAAAGAACACTGAGGCTGTCTACAAGAAGGGTCAGAGCCATCTCTATTTCCTGAGGAGAGTGAGGTCCTTTAACATCTGCCGGACGATGCTGAGGATGTTCTATGAGTCTGTGGTGGCCAGTGCTATCATGTTTGCTGTTGTGTGCTGGGGCAGCAGGCTGAGGGTGGCAGACACCAACAGAATCAACAAACTCATTCGTAAGGCCAGTGATGTTGTGGGGATGGAACTGGACTCTCTCACTGTGGTGTCTGAAAAGAGGATGCTGTCCAAGTTGCATGCCATCTTGGACAATGTCTCCCATTCACTACATAATGTACTGGTTGGGCACACGAGTACGTTCAGCCAGAGACTCATTCCATCGAGATGCAGCACTGAGTGTCATAAGAAGTCATTCCTGCCTGTGGCCATCAAACTTTACAACTCCTCCCTTGGAGGGTCAGACACCCTGAGCCAATAGGCTGGTCCTGGACTTATTTCCTGGCATAATTTACATATTACTATTTAACTATTTATGGTTTTATTACTATTTATTATTTATGGTGCAACTGTAACGAAAACCAATTTCCCCCGGGATCAATAAAGTATGACTATGACTATGACTATGTCCTTCAGTGACCAGCAATTTTCCTTGTCACACAAAGGCACCAAGAATCATTCTGCAGTTATGGCACTATGGATATCATTATGATGGATTAACTAAATGAGAACTTGCTCTCATAAAATAAAATTGAACTTCCAACTGATACTTGGTGGCTGGTGAATGGGTATGGGACAGTCAGATTCTGTCCCATTGAAACTACTTATGGGAAGATAATAAGGGAACACTCCTGCCATTAGCACATTGGTAAATGTGTATCACTGACACTTAATGCACAGATCTGTTTGGTCACTTAACCTTCTGGTTAGTCCTGCATCCATGGAGCCGTCCCTCAACACTAAGAAAAGGGCTGTCTGGGGTTTGTTCTCAGAGTCTTTCGGCACGAATATTCAAAGGAGCTGCTGCCAGTGTAGGCACAGTATACATTGAATATTCAAAGGAGCTGCGGCCAGTGTAGGCACAGTAGACACTGAATATTCAAAGGAGGTGCTGCCACAGTATACAATGCTGTAGGATTATTTTTATTTGTTTAGATGACACAGCATGATATAATAAGCCCACGCCGTCAGTGGCAACGTTATAAAACTCTGGTTAGGGCACATCTAGGGTACTGCATACCCCCACTGCTCACCCACTATAGGTGCAGCAACACATATAAAAGTTGCTGGTGAATGCAGCAGGCCAGGCAGCATCTATAGGAAGAAGTACAGTCGACGTTTCGGGCCGAGACCCTTCGTCAGGACTAACTGAAAGAAGACTAGTAAGAGATTTGAAAGTGAGAGGGGGAGGGGGAGATCCAAAATGATAGGAGAAGATAGGAGAAGACAAGAGGGGGAGGGATGGAGCCAAGAGCTGGACAGTTGATTGGCAAAAGGGATATGAGAGGATCATGGGACAGGGGGCCTAGGGAGAAGGAAAAGGGGGAGGGGGTGAAGCCCATTGGATATTTATATAAAATAAATAACAGATGGGGTACGAAGGGGAGGTGGGGCATTAGCGAAAGTTAGAGAAATCGATGTTCATGACATCAGGTTGGAGGCTACCCAGACGAAATATAAGGTGTTGTTCCTCCAACCTGAGTGTGGCTTCATCTTGACAGTAGAGGCAGCCGTGGATAGATCTATCAGAATGGGAATGGGAATGGGATGTGGAGTTAAAATGCGTGGCCACTAGGAGATCCTGCTTTCTCTGGCGGACAGAGCGCTATAGGTGCAGAAGAGGTTTACCAGGATGCTGCCTGGCTTAGAGGGCAAGTACGATGACGAGAGGCTGGAAAAACTTGGGCTGTTTTCTCTGGAGTGGCAGAGGCTGAAGGGAGATCTGGTGGAGGTTTTTAAGGTTATCAGAGGCATAGATAGAGTGGACAGTTATCTGTCTCCCAGGATTGAAATGCCTAATACCAAGCAGCATGCATTGAACATGAGAAAGGGCAGATTCATGGGGGATGTGAGGGGTAAGTTTTTATTCAGAGAGTCGTGGATACCTGGAATGCACTGCTGGTGTGGTGGTGGAGGCTATTGAGAGACGTTTGGATTGGTACATGGATGTGAGGGATATGGACATGGTGTAGGTAGGAGGGATTAGTGTTTGAGTGTTTATGTGTTTTAGTGGTTTGGTTGATCAGCCTGTTCCTGTGCTGTACTCTTCTATTTTCTTACACTCATGTGACCAATTAACCCACTAATGTGTGAGGAAACAGGAACACCCAGAGGAAACCCACGCAGTCACAGGGAGTAGAGACAATGTCCTTATAGTCACTTAGGTCGCCGCCGCACCACTGGGAAGGGTGCTAGGCCAATTGTTCCACATTCCAAATATTCATGTTAAGTCGTTGACTATGGCAATTGAAATAACAGTTAATGGTTTATTGTTATCTTTGTGTTGAAGTATAAAACATTGTGTCAGTAGAGTGAGATTTACAAGACCATAAGACAGAGGAGTAGAATTAAGCCATTTGGCCCATTAAGTCTGCTCCACTATTTAATCATGGATGATCATTTTTTTTTCCATCCTCAACAGGAAATCATGTAGAGAACACCTCTCTTTGTATTATTGCTTTGGTCCCAGTCGGGGTCATTGTCGACGAACACGGCAAATTTCAAAGAGGTGCCAACATCCACCTGACGCTCACCAGCTTCCAAACGCTGTATCGCTTGCAGTTTCACATCCCTGCTAATGTTTTTCCTAGACATCTTAGATGTACTACCCTCACGAGAAGTTGTAGGCCATTTTCCAGACACTATGGGTGGAAAAAATGGAAGAAATTGGCGAGGGAGCAAGCATGTTTACATACATGGGGGAGACAGCGTGAGCTAATACGTCATTGGCTGTGAGTGGCTCAGAGAGTATGTAAAGTGCTCTCATTGGCTGATTAAATGTATACTGTAATGGCTGCCACTCTTGAGAAGTTTTAAGTGCTGTTTGGAATGATTTTTTGTCACTTTAAAATATGGCAATAAAGAATTGAACGAATCAGTACTATGCGGGATCTGAGTGTAGTTTAATGTGAATGCAGGATCAAGGTAGCTTCCCAGTGATTTAAAGAGAAGGAGAGAATTGGGACTCTGGGTAGTTTAATGCAAATGCAGGATTGAGGCCCCAAAGGTACAGGAGGGAGTGTCAGAGCAGTACCAATAAACCCATGAGGAATTTCCTTCTCCAAACAACGTAGCACAGTAGTGTAGCAATTAGCACAATCACTTTACAGCAACAGCCATAAGACTGGGTTCAATTCCCAGCGCTGCCTGTAAGAATTTTGTATGTTCTCCCTGTGACAGTGTGGGTTTCCTCTGGGTGCTCCAGTTTCCAAAAATACGGACTGGTTACAATTAGTAAGTTGTGAGCATGCTATGTTGGAGATGAGAGCACTGGGCTGGCCCCAGCACATCGCCGCTGATCTGCTTTGCTTTACTATAGGTTTCAGCATTACGATGTACATGTGACAAATAAAGCTAATCTTTATCTTTAATACAAGAAAGTCTGCAGATGCTGGATATCTGAGCAACACACACAAAATGCTGGAGGAACTCAGCAGGCCAGGCAGCATCTAAGGACATGAATAAACGGTTGATGTTTCAGGCCGAGACCCTTCATCAGGACTGGAAAGGAAGGGGGAAGATGCCAGAATAAAAAAGCAGGGGAGGGGAAGTAGGGTAGCTCAAAGGTGATACGTGAAGCCAGGTGGACAGGAAAAATAAAGGGCTGGAGAGGTGGGGCAGGGGTGAGGTTGGGTGGGGGGAGGGAATGATAAGGCCAGAGTGGTGAATAGAAGAAAGGGGAAGTGGGGGGAATTTTCTTTACCGGAAGGAGAAATCAATGTTCACGCCATCAAGTTGGAGGCTACCCAGATGGAATATAAGATGTTGCTCCTCCACCCTAAGGGTGGCCTCATCTTGGCACAAGAGGAACATGGGCTGACATGTCAGAACAGGAATGGGAATCTTTATCTTTATCAATTGGGTTGGGAGGGGGAGTTTAGAGAGGAATTCCGAAGAAGTTGGATCCACGATATAGAGAGATTTTATTCCTTGAAACACTGGAGATAGAAGTATACAAAACCACGAAGGGCACAGAAAGCAAAAACAAAGGGAGATTCTGCAGATGCTGCAAATCCAAGCAACACACACAAAATGCTGCAATCAGACAGCATCTATGGAAAAGAGTAAACAGTCGATGTTTTGGGCTAAGACCCTTCGGCAGGACGGAGCAGATAGGGCGAATGCACACAGTCTTTATGGATTAGTTTTATTTGTCAGGAGTGACAAATAAAATATGTTGTTTACGTCAAATCAAATCAGCAAGGATTGTTCTGGGGGCAGCCCGCAAGTGTCACCGTGCTTCTGGTAGCAACACAAGATGTGCACAACTCACGAACCCTAACCCATACGCCTTTAGGATTGATTTATTTATGTATTGTGATGCAGCACAGAACGGGCCCCTCTAGCCTGAGCTAGCAACCCACCTCTTTAACACGAGCCTCAACACTGGGCAATTTATCTAGAAACTCGGACTGTGGGGGGAAACCAGGACACTTGGAGGACAGCCGCATAGTCACAGAGAGAACATACAGACAGCGGCAGGAGTCAAATCCTGATCCTACAGCTGTCACTGTAAAGCGTTACGCCAACCCTGCTTTTCCACAGGGTTAGGAAATTAAGAATGAGAGAGCACATGTTTAAGGTGAGAGGGGAGAGATTTAATAGGAACGTGAGGGGCAACTCTTTCACCCAGAGGGCTCAGATTCAAATGATTTATTCCTTCCAGAAGTTGAGGCCTAATGGACAGAACTTCGAGCCTGCGAGTCTCTGCAACTCCTCTGGGGAAGTCGAAAGCCCAGTCTTTGTGAATGCACGGGTCTGCTGAAGGTTGACAGCCTGTTTTGGGATTAGATGACTGCATGTGTTTGTGGATAGGTGGGTGGGAGTAAGGAGAGGAATGGGGCTTGTTTATTTATTTAAGATATAGAACAGACTAGGCCCTCCAGCCTTCAAACCGCACCGCCAGCAAACCGAAATTTAACCCAAGCCTAATTACATGACAATTTACAATGGCCAATTAACCTACCAACCGGTACACCTTTGGACTGTGAGAGGAAACCCATGCATTCAACAGGGAGGACATACAAAGGATGCCAGGATTGAACTCCACACTCAAGCTGCAAGAGCACTGGGCTACTGTGGCACCCATTTGGCCATTGTTGCTTTGTTTAGTTGGTTGTTCTTTTTCACTGCATTCTGCATTGTTCTCCCAAGTTGTACACCACACAAAAGGCCCTTCAGCCCACTATGCTGGCCCTCTTTGCCCACCTATATTAATCCCATTTGCCCGCATTAAGACAATATTCTTGCATACCTTGCCTATCAAGTCAAATCAAGTCAAGTCAAGTCACTTTTTATTGTCGTTTCGACCATAACTGCTGGTACAGTACACAGTAAAAACGAGACAACATTTTTCAGGGCAATGGTGCTACATGAACAATACAAAAACTACACTGAACTACGTAAAATCAACACAAAAACTACACTAGACTACAGACCTACCCAGGATTGCATAAAGTGCACAAAACAGTGCAGGCATTACAATAAATAATAAACAAGACAATAGGCACAGTAGAGGGTAGTAGATTGGTGTCAGTCCAGGCTCCGGGTATTCAGGAGTTTGATGACTTGGGGGAAGAAACTGTTACATAGTTTAGTCGTGAGAGCCCAAATACTTCGGTGCCTTTTGCCAGATGGCAGGAGGGAGAAGAGTTTATATGAGGGGTGCGTGGGGTCCTCCATAATGCTGTTTGCTTTATGGATGCAGTGTGTGGTGTAAATGTCTCTAATGGCGGGAAGAAAGACCCCGATGATATTCTCAGCTGACCTCATGATCCGCTGCAGGGTCTTGCGATCCGAGATGGTGCAATTTCTGAACCAGGCAGTGATGCAGCTGCTCAGGATGCTCTCAATACAACCTCTGTAGAATGTGGTGAGGATGGGGGGTGGGAGATGGACTTTTGTCAGACTTTGCAGAAAGTAGAGATGCTGCTGGGCTTTCTTTGCTATGGAGTTGGTGTTGAGGGACCAGGTGAGATTCTCCACCAGGTGAACACCAAGAAATTTGGTGCTCTTAACGTTCTCTACGGAGGAGTCTAAATCCCTCTAAACACGTGAGTGCATCTAATTCCACCGGCTCTCTGACGGTGAGTTCCAGATATCAAGATCAGCTTTATTATCACTTGACGTGAAATTTGTCATTCTGCGTTAGCACCGAAATTTGTGGGAACACTTTTGAGTGTTGGTTGCCAACACAAATGACACATTTCACTGTATGTTTTGATATACATGTGACAATTAAATCTGCCATCTGGTCAGCATAGATGGGTTGAGCCAAAGGGCCTGATTCCCTGTGAGAAGCAGAAATATCAGAGCCGAGATGAAAGGTCACGAGGCTGCAGCCTGACGGAAAGTTACCTGAAGGGGAAGTGGTTTCTGATGCTGTACGTCATGGTGCCCGTGATGGCTAACACCTCCAACAGGACCGACTTGAAGCTCAGTCCTGCTGTGCTCTTTGCCCGGAGGATTTTAAAAATCTGCGGCAGCTTCACTGGAACGAGAAAGAAAGCTCTGATTCAAAAGAGTTCATTGTCAAACACAGCAGGATGCAATGACATTCCATCTTGTGAGAAGCTCACAGAGGGAACATGGTAAAAATAAACACAATAACCACAGTACAGGCACTAAACAAAGATCTCCCAGTGCCCACCCACTTTAATTTGACCCCCTATTCCCATTACAACACGTAGGCAGTTTAAATGGTTCAGCACAGAATAGATGGGCCAAAGAGCCCGTTTTTGTGTTGTACTTTTACAGTTGCAAGAAAAAGTTTGTGAACCCTTTGTATCTACCTGGTTTTCTGCGTCAATTACTCATAAAATGTGGTCTGATCTTCATCTAAGTCACAATAATAGACAAACACAATCTGCTTAAACTACTAACACACAAACGATTGTACTTTTCATGTCTTTATTGAACTCATTGTTCAATCATTCACAGTCCAGGCTGGAAAAAATCATGGAACATAGAAATCTACAGCACATTACAGGCCCTTCGGCCCACAGCTTGTGCCAACCTGTAACCTCCTTTAGAAATCGCCTAGAATTACCCGACCATATCACCCTCTATTGGAAAATGCATGGTCATGTACTTTAGTAATAGAAATAAATGTGCGGACTATTTTCTAAATGGGGAGGAAATCCAGGAATCTGAGATACAGAGGGACTTGGGAGTCCTTGCACATGACACCCTGAAGGTTAACTTGCAAGTTCAGTTGGTGGTGAGGAAGGCAAATGCCATGTTAACATTCATTTCAAGCGATCTAGAATACAAGAGCAAGAATGTGACACTGAGGCTTTATAAGGCACTGGTAAGGCCTCACCTTGAGTACTGTGAAGAGTTTTGGGCCCCTCATCTTAGAAAAGATGTGCTGGCATTGGAGAGTATCCAGAGGAGGTTCACAAGGATGATTCCAGGAATGAAAGGGTTATCATATGAGGAACGTTTGATATCTCTGGATCTGTACTCACTGGAATTCAGAAAGGTGACAGGCAATCTCATTGAAACCTTTCGAATGTTGAAAAGCCTAGACAGAGTAGAAGTGGATGGGATGTTTCCCATGGTGGGAGCATCAGGAAAGAGGGGCACCTTTTCAAAACAGAGATGTGGAGAAATTTCTTTAACCAGAGGGTGGTAAATTTGTGGAATTTGTTGCCACATGCAGCTGTGGCGGGGTATATTTAAGGCAGAGATTGATAGGTTCTTGATTGGACATGGCTTCAAAGGTTACGAGCAGAAAGCTGGGAACTGGGATTGAGGAGGAGATAAAAATAGGATCAGCCATGATTGAATGGCGGAGCAGACTCAATGGGCCAAACGGCCTAATTCTATTCCCATGTCTGATGGTCTGTTTTTCTAAGCTCGATGTATCTATCTAAGAATCTCTTAAAAGACCCTATTGTATCCGCCTCTACCACTGTCACTGGCAGTGCATTCCACGCACCCACCGCTCACCGTGTAAAAAATCTGCCTCTTACATCCCCCTTGTACCTGCTTCCAAGCACCTTAAAACTATGCCCCCTCATGTTAGCCATTTCAGCCCTGGGTAAAAGCCTCTGGCTATCCACACGATCAATGACTCTCATCATCCTCAGCACAACTCTGTGGTTTTCTATATTTCTATCTTATACGTCTCTATCAGGTTACCTATCACCCTCCGTCGCTCCAAGGAGAAAAGGCCAAGTTCACTCAACCTATTCTCATAAAGCATGCTCCCCAATCCAGGCAACATCCTTGTAAATCTCCTTCTGCACTATAGATGTCACACTGTAACCTCTGACAACCCTCCAGACTATCCACAACACCACTAACTTTTGTGTCATCCACAAACTTACTAGCCCACCCTTCTACTTCCTCATTCAAGTCATTTATAAAAGTCACAAAGAGGAGGGGTCCCAGAACAGATCCCTGTAGAACACCACTGGTCACTGTCCTCCTGGCAGAAGACGAACCATCTACAACCACTCTTTGCCTTTTGTAGGCAAGCCAATTCTGGATCTACAAAGCAAGGTCTCCTTGGATCCTATGCCTCATTACTTTCTGAATAAGCCTTGCACAGGGCACCTCATCAAATACCCTGCTAAAATCCATATACACTACATCTACTCTACCTTCATCAATGTGCTTTGTTACATCCTCGAAGAATTCAATTAGGCTCATACGGCACAACTTGTCCTTGACAAAGCCTAATCAGATTATGTCCCTCCAAATGCTCATAAATCCTGCCTCTCAGGATCTCCTACATCAGACTCATAATTTCCTAGGTTATCTCTACTCCCTTTCTTGAATAAGGGAACATTTGCAACCTTCCATTCTTCTGATACTTCTCCCATCCCTATTGATGATGCAAAGATCATCATCAGAGGCTCAGCAATCTCCTCCCTTGCTTCCCACAGTAGCCTGGGGTACATCTCATCCAGTCCCAGCGACTTATCTAGCTTAGTACCTTTCAACAGCTCCAGCACATCCTCTTTCTTAACATCTATACACTCAAGCATTTCAGTCCGCTTTAAGTCATCCCCAATTGCCAAGGTCCTTTTCACTGGCAAATACTGAAGCAAAGTATTCATTAAGTACCTCCGCTACCTCCTCCGACTCCAAGCACATGTTTCCACTATCACACCTGATTGATCCTATTCTCACATGGCTCATCCTCTTGCTCTTCACATACTTGTAGAATACCTTGGGGTTTTCCTTCATCCTGCTTGCCAAGGCCTTCTCATGGCCTTTTCTAGCTCTCCTGATTCCATTCTTGAGCTCCTTCCCTGCACCCTTGTAATCTTCTACAGCTCTAAAAGCACCTAGTTTCTTGAACCTTTTGTAAGCTTTTCTTCTTAACTAGATTTCCTACATCCTTTGTACAGCATGGTTCTTTTACCCTACCATCTTTTCTGTGCCTCACTAGGACATACTTATGCAGAACGCCATGAACATTTGCAACATTTCTGCCATGCATTTCCCTGAGAACATCTGCTCCCAAGTTCCTGCCTAATGGCATCATATTTCCCCCTACCCCAATTAAATGTTTTCCAAAATTGTCTGCTCCTATCCCTCTCCGGCACCGTGGTAAAGGACATAGAGTTGTGATCACTGCCTCCAAAATGCTCTCCCACCGAGAGATCTGACACCTGACTAGGTTCATTTCCCAATACCAAATCAAGTACAGCTTCTCCTCTAATTGGCTTATCCACATATTGCATCAAGAAACCTTCCAGAACGCACCTAACAAACTCCACCCCATCTAAACACCTTGCTCTAAGGAGATATCAGTCAATATTCGGAAAGTTAAAATCCCCATCACAATAACCCTATTATTATTGCACCATTCCAGAATCTGCCTCCCTATCTACTCCTCAATATCCCTGTTACCATTGGGGAGTCTATAAAAAACACTCAGTAGAGTGATTGCCCCTTTTCTGTTTCTGACTTCCACCCACACTGACTCAGTAGATTATCCCCCCATGGCCTCCTCCTTTTCTGCAGCCCTGACATTAACCCTGATTAGAAATGCCACATCCCCACCTCTTTCACCTTCCTTTCTGTTCTTTTTGAAACATCTAAAGCCTGGCACACTCAGCAGCCATTCCTGCTCCTGAGACATCCAAGTCTCTGTAATGGCCAAAATGTCATAGTTCCACGTATTGATCCAAGCTCTAAGTTCATCCTCCTTGCTTATGATATTCCTTGCATTAAAATAGACCATCTCAAACCATCTGACTGAGTGCATCTTTGCCCTATCATCTGCTTATTTTTCCTCACAAACTCCCTACAAGCTGTCAGTATTTGTGCGCCAATCTCTGTCTCCTCACTTCAGTTCCCACCCTCTTTTAAATCTAGTTTCAACCCTCCCCAATACTATAAGCAAACCTCTCTCCAGGATATTGGTTCCCCTCCAGTTCAGATGCAGCCCGTCCCACTTGTACGGGTCACCCTTACACCAGAAAAGGATCCAATGATGCAAGAGCTTGAAACCCTGCCCCCTGCACCACCTCCTCAGCCACTCATTTACCTGCGCTATCTTCCTGTTCTGACCTTCCCTAGGTTGTGGTACTGAGAGTAATCCAGAGATTACCACCTTGGAAGTCCTGCTCTTCAGCCTCCTTCCTAACTCCCTAAACTTACTGAGCAGGACCTCTACCCCTCTCCTGCCTACGTCATTGGTACCAACATGTACCACAACCTCCGACTGCTCACTCTCCCCTTCCAGAATATTCTACAACAGTTCAGAGACATCCTGGACCCAAGCACCCAGGAGGCAACACAGTATCCTGGTGCCTCTTTTGCTGCCACAGAATCTCCTATCTGTCCTGCCAACTATCGAGTCCCCTATGACTATTGCTCCATCTGACTTCACCCTACCCTTCTGAGGCTCAGAGCCCACGACAATGCTATTGACCTGGCTGCTGCTTCTTTGACCAGAGAGGTCATCCCCCTCAGCAGTATCCAACGGGGTATACCTGTGCTGAGGGGAATGGTCACAGGGGGGCCCTGCACTGACTTCCTTCTCCCTTTATCTCTCTCAGTGTTCACTCATCTACTCCCCGAATTCTGCACTCTGGGTGTAACCACTTGCTCAAAGGTCATAGCTATAAAATGCTCTGCCTCTCGGATGATCCTAAGTTCATTCAACTCCAGCTCCAGCTCCTTAATGCGGCCTTTCAGGAGCTGGAATTGACTGCACTTCCCACAGGTATACTCATCAGGGAGACTGTCAGGTTCCATGAATTCCCTCATCCTACAGGAGGAGCATTCCACTGCTATATCTGCCATCCTGTCTGCACTGTACTACGGGCAACCAAGACCAAATCCTCTAATCTGTTTCTTTGGACTCAGCCTCTTCTTGTTGAAGCCTCTTGAGTCAAAGCCTGATACTCCCTCTTCCACTCTCACTGCTGACTCACTTCCAACAATGGCTGCACAGCTTATCCCTTCTGTACTTTTATTTACCTCGAAGTGCTCTGTTCCTGCCATTGATTGGGCTTCCGGAATAAAAGGACCTTATTGGCAGCTATGCACAAGCCTCGAAACAGTAGCTGGGTTGTGGACCTCAGATTACAACAGGAAATAGAAAAGGCATGTCAAAAGGACAAAGTCATGGGAGAATTCAACATGCAGGTCAATTGGGAAAATCAGGTTGGTAATGGATCTCAAGAGAGTGAGCTTGTTGTTGAGCCTACTAGGAGATCAGCTGTACTGGATTGGGTGTTCCCTTGTATTTAATAACTGGTAGAACCCCCTTTAGCAGCAATAATCTCCACCAAACGTTCCTGTAGCCGCTGATCAGACTTGCGCCACAGCGAGGAGGAATTGAGAACACTCCTCCATACAAAACTGTTTCAGTTCATCAGTATTTCTGGGATACCTTGCGTGAACAGCCCTCTTCAGGCCATGCTACAGCATCTCAATTGGGTTAAGGTCTGGAGTCTGACTTGGTCATTCCAAAACATGAATTTTCTTTTTTAAATCATTCTGTTGTTGATTTACTTTTGTGTTTCTGATCACTGTCTTGTTGCATTATCCAACTTCAATTAAGCTTCGGTGACGGACCGCTACCCTGACATTCTCCTATAAAGTGTCTTGATGCAAATTTGAATTCATTGTTCCCTCAATGATTGCAAGCTAACCAGGCCCTGAGGCAGCAAAACAGCCGCAAACCATGATGCTCCTTCCACCATGCTTTACAGTAGGGATGAGGTTTTGGTGTTGGTGTGCAGTGACTTTTTACATCCAAATGTTTTTGCATTTCTGCCAACAAGTTCAATTTTTGTCTCATCTGTCCATAGAATATTGTCCCAGAAGCATTGTGGAAAATCCAAATGGTCTTTTGGAAATTTAAGACATGCAACAATGCGTTTTTTGGAGAGCAACGGTTTCCCCCGTGGTGTCCTTCCATGAACACCATTCTTGTTCAGTGTTTTTATTCTAGTGGACACACCAACAGAGACTTTATCAATTTCTTTATAGATTTCTGCAGGTCTTTTGCTATTCCCCTTGGGTTCTTTTTCACCTCGTCCAGCATCGCACGTTGTGCTGTTGGTGTGATCTTTGCAGGATGCCCACTCCCAGGGAAGAGTAGCAACAGTACTGAGTTTCCTCTGTTTGTAGACAATTTCTCTTACTGTGGACCGACTAACACTCAGGTCTTTAGAAATGCTTTTGTAGCCTTTTCCATCTTGATACATCTCTACAATGCTTATTCTAAGCTCCTCTGAAAGTGGTTTTGATTGACGCAAGGTGTACATAAACTGACTTTTTTTGAGAACAGGCTTTGTCAGTAACCTGTTGTGTGTCTTTTTAATAGGCAGGGCACCTCTACAACCCACACCTCCAATCTCATCGCACTGATTGGAACACCAAATAGCTTTTGTAGAAGGGGTTCACATACTTTTTGAACCTAGACTGTGATTGTTTAAATGGTGTATTCATTTTTGATAAGAACAAGTACAATTGTTTGTGTGTTATTAGGCAGATTGTGTTTGTCTGTTATTGAGACTTAGATGAAGATCAGACCACATTTTATGAGTGATTACTGCAGAAAAACGGAACTGCAAAGGGCTCACAAATTTTCTCTCTATAACTCTATCACAGTTCACGACCTCCTCTACTGCCATGATGAGTCCACACTCGGGTTGGAGAAGCAACACTACATATTCTGCCTGGGTAGTCTCCAACCTGACTATATAAAAGTTATTCTCAAACTTCTGGTAATTTCTTCCACCCACTTTCTCTTTCTTCAATTGCTTGTTCTGATTACCCTCTCACCCCTTTTCTTCTCCTCACCTGCCTCTCACCTCCCTCTGGTGCCTTACCCTTCCCCTTCTTCCATGGTCCACTGTCCTCCCTGATCAGATTCCTTCTTCAACCCTTTACCTCTTCCACTTATCACCTCCCAGCTTCTTACTTCATCCCACCCCCCCCCCACCCAGAACCTTCTTCCCTCATCTGGTCTCACCTATCACCTGCTCCTTTCCCTCTCCCATCTTCTTTTTCTGGCTTCTTCCTCCTTCCTTCTCAGTCCTGAAGAAAGGTCTCGACCCAAAACAGCGATTGTTTATTCATTTCCACAGATGCTGCCAGACCTGCTGAGTTCCCCCAACATTTTGTGTGTGTTGCTCTGGATTTCCAGTGTCTGCAGAATCTCTGGTGTTCATGGCACAGGGATTCTAGTACAGTATGGTGTAACGCAAGGACAACGGAGCGAGGTGGGACGTAGGGTCCGAGAATGTGGCAGCCCCACCAGGAAGGCGATATGAAAGAGGTAACTGCTTCAAAATATGTCAGCATATGCTACCTTAATTTTCTTGCGGGCATTTACAGAAAAATAATAAAATTTATGAAAAAACTACACATACAGTAAATAAAAACTGACCAACAACCAATATGCAAAAGACGAACTGTACAAATAACAAAAATACTGAAAACGTGAGGTGTCAAGGCCTTGAAAGTGAGACTGTAGCTTGTGAAATCAGTTCACTGTTGAGGTGAGTGAACTTATCCAAGCTGGTTCAAGAGCCTGATGGTTGAAGGGTAATAATTGTTCCTGAATCTGTGGTGTGAGACCTGAGGCTCCTGTACCTAATGGTAGCAGTGAGTAGAGTGTGTGGCCTTTACGAAGGCAGAAGAGAGAAAAGAGAATAACAATACTGTCTGTCTTCCTGAAGCAACATACTGTGAAGTGCCTGGAGTTGGGGAGCCACAGAAGGTGGTGTAGGACAAAACCTCTGCAGATCCACAGTAACTCACCTTCCCTAAGGAGAAGCCTCTGATGTGTTGGAGGGGAGACCGGAAATCCAGCCCCAGTCTGTGTTTACTGTGTTTTTCTTGCAATATCATTCTGGAGGAACGCTGTATCATTTTTTAATGCATGCATTTCTAAATGACAATAAACGAGAACTGAGTATCCTCATAATCGAATAATCTAATCTAATCTATAATAGAAGCTTGGTCACAACCGAGGAACTCCACAGGGAGGAAGTTTTATTTTCATTGTCTACCTGCATCAGTCTCCCAACTACATCCCATCTCCTTCTCCCTACCTGCCCTCTATCACACACCTCCCATTTCCATCCAACAATTTGGGTTCCTGCCTCACCCCCTCCCTTCACCATAAGACATAGGAGTAGAATTAGGCCATTTTGGCCCATCAAATCTGCTCCGCCATTTAATCATGGCTGGTCCTTTTTTTCCCCTCCTCAGCCCCACGACCCAGCCTTCTCCCTGTAACCTTTGATGCCATGTCCAATCAAGAACCTATCAATCTCTGCCTTAGATACACCCAACAACTTGGGTGTGGTCATTGCCTGTGGTAATAAATTCCACAAACGCACCAATCTCTGGCTAAAGAAATTACCCCACATCTCTGTTTTAAACGGAAGCCCCTCTATCCTAAAGCTGTGTCCTCTTGTCCTAGACCACGGGAAACATCCTTTCCACATCTACTCTGTCTAGGCCTTTCAATATTCGAAAGATTTCAATGAGAACCCTTCTCCATCCTTCTAAATTCCAGTGAATACAGACCCAGAGCCATCAAACGTTCCTCGTATGATAACCCTCTCATTCCAGGAATCATCCTTGTGAACCTCCTCTGAACCCTCTCCAATACCAGCATATCTTTTCTAAGATGAGGAGCCCAAAACCGTTCACAATACTCATGGTGAGGCCTCACCAGTGTCTTATAGAGCCTCAGCTTCACATCGCTAATCTTGTATTCTAGACCTCTTGAAATGAATGCTAATATTACATTTGCTTTCCTCACTGCTGACTGAAGCTGCAAGTTAACCTTTAGGGTGCTCTGTACAGGGCCTCCCAGGTTCCTTTGCATCTCAGATTTTTAGATTTTCTCCCCATTTAGAAAGTAGTCTGCATATTTATTTAGAGCATAAGAGATAAGAGCAGAAGTAGGCCATTTGGCCCATTAAGTCTGCTCTGCCATTCAATCATGGGCTGATCCACTTCATCCAGTCATCCCCACTCCCCTGATTTCACCCCATACCCTTTGATGCCCTGGCTAATCAAGAACCTATCTATCTCTGCCTTAAATACACCCAATGACTTCGCCTCCACAGCCACTCGTGGCAACAAGTTGCACAGATTTACCACCCTCTGAAGTAATTTCTCCGCATCTCTATTCTAAATGGACGTCCTTCAATCCTGAAGTCGTGCCCTCTTGTCCTAGAATCCCCTACCTTGGGAAATAACATTGCCATATCTAATCTGTTCAGGCCTTTTAACATTTAGAATGTTTCTATGAGATTCCCCCTTCATTCTCCTGAACTCCACCAAAGTGCATGACCATGCATTTTCCAACATTGTATTTCATTTGCCACTTTCTTGCCCATTCTTCTAATCTGTCTAAGTCCTTCTGCAGCCTTCCTGTTTCCTCAACACTACCTGCCCCTCCAGCAATCTTTGTATCATCTGCAAACTTGGCAACAAAGCCTTCTATTCCATCATCTAAATCACTGATATAGAGCATAAAAAGAAGCGGTCCAAACATCGATCCATGTGGAACACCACTAGTCAGTGGCAGCCAAACAGAAAAGGATCTTTTTATTCCCACTCAGTGCCTCCTACCAATCAGCCAATGCTCTAACCATGCCAGTAACTTTCCTGTAATATCACGAGCTCATAGCATAGTAAGCAGCCTCATGTGTGGTACCTTGTCAAAGGCCTCTGAAAGTCCAAATATACACATCAACTACATCCCCTTTATCTATCCTACTTGTAATCTCAAAGGGTTCCAACAGGTTGGTCAGGCAAGGTTTTCCCTTAAGGAAACCATGCTGGCATTGTCCTATCTTGTCCCATGTCACCAAATGCTCCATAACCTCATCCTTAACAATTGACTCCAACACCTTCCCAACCACTGAGGTCAGGCTAGCTGGTCTATAATTTCCTTTTTGCTGCCTTCTTCCTTTCTTAAACAGTGGAGTGACATTTGCAATTTTCCAGTCATCTGGCAGCATGCCAGAGTCCAATGATTTTTGAAAGATCATTCCTAATGCCACCACAATCTCTAATGCTACCTGTTTCAGAACCCTAGCGTGCAGTTCATCTGGTCCGCATGTCTTATGTATCCTAAGGTCTTTCAGCTTTTTGAGCACCTTCTCCCTTGTAATAATAACTGCACTCACTTCTCTTCCCTCACACCCTTCAATATCTGGCACACTGCAAGTGTCTTCCACGGTGAAGACTGATGCAAAATATTCATTTAATTCATCTGCCATCTCCTTGTCCCCCGTTATTATTTCTCTAGCCTCATTTTCTAGAGGTCCTATATCTACTCTCATCTTTCTTTTTTTTATGATAAAAAGCTTTTAAAAAACATTTTGACAATGTTTGCTAGCTTGCTTTCATATTTCATCTTTTCCCTCCTAATGATTCTTAGTTGCTCTCTATAGGTTTTTAAAAGCTCTTAATCCTCTACCTTCCCACTAATTTTTGCTTTGTTGCCCCAAAAGTGGTTGAGCATGGAGTGAGTAGGTGCATGTGAGTGTGGCTCTCGATTTTTATTGAAAATCTACCTGTTTATCTTTGCCATACGCTCGAAATAACTGAATATTTAACATTGTGAACAACCCGAGACGTTGCTGGACACTGAAATGGCAAATAAAATGCACCTCTGAAGTAAAACTGAGGAAAAAGACAGCAAAGCCTCGAGCAAGAAAGCTGATGTTACGGTTATGGTGCTGTTGCACGATGCTGGGCCTGCGTTATCTGATGACCTTGAGAGGCATCGTTTAGTACTTCTTACTGACATGACGCAAGCGGTGCATTCTGCCCTAAAAAGAGAACTCGAAGATGCATTGTCACCAGTGAATGCTACCATGGAACAAATTATGTCTTATTAGGAGTCGCAGGATGAACGCATTCATGAGGTTGAAGATGGCCTGTATGATTATAGTGACCAACTGGTGAGCACTGAAGCCGCCATTGCAGCGTTGCAGAGTGAAAACGCATTTCTGAAGGGGTAGCTAGATGACCTCGAAAATTGGTCGCGGAGATCCAATTTGAGAGTGGTCGGCATTCCTGAAAATTTGGAAGGTTCGGACCCTATTAAATTTATGACCAAGTTTTTTGACGAAAACTTGGTGGGGACAAATTTCTTCTCAAGGCCTCTTGTGCTCCCGCGTGCTCACCGAGCCGGACGTAAACCATCCAGCGTCCCTGAAGCCAGCAAACGAGACCAAGAACGTTCCTGGTTCTCTTTCACTACTTTCAAGATAAGCAACGCATCATCAGTAGACGAAAGCAGGAGCTGTATTTCCGCGGGCACCGGGTGTTTTTTTATGAGGATTTTAGTGCGGAGCTGGGGAGAAAACGAGCAGCGTTCAGAGGTGAAATCTCTGCCTTACGGGAAAGGGCTCTTGTATCCTGCCCGGCTCCAGGTCACCCATGAAGGTAAAAAGCATTATTTCGATACACCAGAGGCAGCCAAAGAGTTTTACCATTCGCGCTGGGGAGAAGAAGAATGAGAAGAGCAATGACTTTTTTTTCAGGTTATTCATGCAGCATTGAAGGGGCCTCCCACCAAGGTAAACTGTTAATTTTCACAACCCATTTCTTTGTTCATTTTTTTCCAGTTTAATTTGTGGAACGCGATCGGGTTGAACTGTTATGCTGCGGAATCTGATTAACAAGAACTTTCAACCAGCAAAATGTAAATATTTGGGATTTGCATCTCTGGCGTTTAGTTTTCCAGTTTCTTGTTTTTAATGTTTTGCTTGGCCTGTGTTACCTTTAGCCTATATATATTAAAGGTAGAATAAGTGAGTACAAATTTTAAGGAGGGGAGCCACCCTAGATTAGATTGAAAGTTTTGGTTGTAAGGAGAACGCTTTGATGAAAGTTTTTTGTTTGGTAATGCCTGCAATCATCCTCAGTTCGGCAGTTAATTGTCTTTTCTTGTTTGTGTAAAGGAGTGGGGTGAGTGTTTTGGGGGATCACCATGGCAGCTTATTCTTTTGTGTGTTGTGGATGGGCCAGACTTTTTTTCCATTGTGCGTTATTGTGTGCAGCTTGTGCCCTCGACTGTTTTGGATTGTAGGCCCTGTGTGTCTTTTGATATGGTTAACATGGGTGATGCTGATGGAGGCCACCCTATGAGGGTTATTTCTTGGAATGTAAAGGGGCTCAATGGTCCTGTTAAAAGAGCTAAAGTTTTCTCTCATCTGAAACAATTAAAAGCAGATATACTATTTCTATAAGAGTGGAAGACCATAATAGACTCCGTAAAGCATGGATTAGTCAGGTTTTCCATTCCAGATTTAATAGCAGGTCTGGGGGGGGCGGCAGTACTAATCACCAAAAGAATGCAGATTACACTATCTGATGTAATCAGTGACCCTAATGGTTGCTTTATTACAGTCTCTGGATCTCTTTTTCAGATACCTGTCATTTTGGTAAATCTTTATGACCCTAATTGGGACGATGTCCACTTTGCGAATAAGGTTTTGTCATTAATACCTAACCTGACTACACACCAGCTAATCTTTTCAGGAGATTTGAACTGTGCTACTGACCCATTGCTTGATAGGTCTAGCCCTAGGGGAACTTCTTCTAGTACGGCAAAGGTCTTCTTGACGTTTATGCAACAAAATGTTACATGGATCCTTGGAGATTTTTGAATCCATCCGTTAGGCAATTCTCTTTCTTTTCTCATGTTCACCACTCCTATTCCAGGCTAGACTATTTCTTTATAGATGGCTCCTTGATACCAATGATTAGACAAATTGAGTACACTGTCATAGTTATATCTGGACCTATGTTTTCCTTTAAACATTAGAGAATGGCCTCTGTGGAGACTTAACCCCCTTTTGCTTTCCAATGAGAAATTTTGCAGTTATATATCGGCTAACGTTGATGCATTCTTCGAGGCTAACAAAACTGAGTCGGTATCATATTCTTTACTTTGGGAAACTTTAAAAGCTTGCTTGAGGGGTCAAATAATATCTTACACTTCACATGCCAATAAAGAGCATAGGAAGGAAATGCAAGTGTTATCGCAATCTATTTTGGACCTGGATAGGCAATATTCTGAGGCACCCACTGCAGAATTATATAAAAGCCGGGTTGATTTGCAAGCACGAGGAAATCTGCAGATGCTGGAAAATCAAGCAACACACACAAAATGCTGGTGGAACGCAGCAGGCCAGGCAGCATCTATAGGAAGAAGTACAGCCAACATTTCGGGCCGAGACCCTTCATCAGGACTAACTGAAAGAAGAGATAGTAGAGATTTGAAAGTGGGAGGGGGAGGGGGAGATCCAAAATGATAGGAGAAGACAGGGAAGGGAGGGATGGAGCTAAGAGCTGGAAAGTTGATTGGCAAAATGGATACAGAGCTGGAGAAGGGAGAGGATCATGGGACAGGAGGCCTGGGGAGAAATAAAGGGGGAGGGGAGCACCAGAGGAAGATGGAGATCAGGCAAGGAGTCATTGTGAGAGGGACAGAGAGAGAAAAAAGAGAGAGAGAGAAAAAAAGGAAAAAATAATAAATAAATAAGGCATGGGGTAAGAAGGGGAGGAGGGGCATTAACGGAAGTTAGAGAAATCAATGTTCATGCCATCAGGTTGGAGGGTACCCAGACAGAATATAAGGTGTTGTTCCTCCAATCTGAGTGTGGCTTCATCTTGACAGTAGAGGAGGTCATGGATTGACATATCAGAATAGGAATGGGACGTGGAATTAAAATGTGTAGCCACTGGGAGATCCTGCCTTCCCTGGTGGACAGAGCATAGGTGTTCAGCGAAATGGTCTCCCAGTCTGCGTTGGTCTCACCAATATATAGAAGGCCACACCGGGAGCACCGGACGCAGTATATCACCCCAGCAGACTCACAGGTGAAGTGTTGCCTCACTTGAAAGGACCATCTGGGGCCCTGAATGGTGGTGAGGGAGGAAGCGTAAGGGCAGGTATAGCACTTACAAGGATAAGTGCTGGGAGGGAGATCAGTAGGAAGGGATGGGGGGTGACGAATGGACAAGGGAGTCGCGCAGGGAGTGATCCCTGCGGAAAGCAGAGAGAGGGGGGAGGGAAAGATGTGCTTGGTGGTGGGATCCCGATGGAGGTGGCAGAAGTTACAGAGAATTATATGATGGATCCGGAGGCTGGTGGGGTGGTAGGTGAGGACCAGGGGAACCCTATTCCTAGTGAGGTGGCGAGAGGATGGGGTGAGATCAGATGTGCATGAAATGGGAGAGATGCGTTTGAGAGCAGAGTTGATGGTAAGGGAAGGGAAGCCCCTTTCTCTAAAAAATGAAGACATCTCCTTCGTCCTGGAATGAAAAGCCTCATCCTGAGAGCAGATGCGGCAGATACGGAGAAATTGCGAGAAGGGGATGACATTTTTGCAAGAGACAGGGTGGGAAGAGGAATAGTTCATGTAGCTGTGAGAGTCCGTAGGCTTATAGTAGACATCAGTAGATAAGCTGTCTCCAGAGACAGAGACAGAAAGATCAAGAAAGGGGAGGGAGCTGTCGGAAATGGACCAGGTAAATTTGACGGCAAGGTGAAAGTTGAAGGCAAAGATAATGGACAACGAGCTCTGCATAAGTGCAGGAAGCAGCACCAATGCAGTCGTCGATGTAGCGAAAGAAAAGTGGGGGACGGATGCCAGTATCGGCTTGGAACATGGACTGTTCCACAAAGCTAACAAAAAAGCAGGCACAGCTGAGACCCATATGGGTGCCCATGGCTACACCTTTAGTTTGGAGGAAGTGGGAGAAGCCAAAGGAGAAATTATTAAGAGTAAGGACTAATTCCGCTAGATGGAGGAGAGTAGTGGTAGAGGGGAACTGGTTAGGTCTGGAATCCAAAAATAAGCAGAGAGCTTTGAGAGCTTCCTGGTGGGGGATGGAGGTATATAGGGACTGGACATCCATGGTGAAAATAAAGCGGTAGGGGCCAGGGAACTTAAAATCATTGAAAAAATTCAGAGCATGAGAAGTGTCACGAACATAGGTGGGAAGGGATTGAACAGTGTCGAGCTATGCAGAAATGAGTTCGGTGGGGCAGGAGCAAGCTGAGGCAATGGGTCTACCTGGACAGGCAGGTTTGTGGATCTTGGGTAGGAGGTAGAAATGGGAAGTATGGAGTGTGGGAACTATGAGGTTGGTGGCAGTGGATGGGAGATACCCAGAGCTGAAAAGGTTGGTGATGGTGTGGGAGACAATGGCCTGGTGCTCCTGGGTCATGATCGAGAGGTAAATAAGAGGAGGTATCAGCAAGTTGTTACTGTGCCTCGGCAAGGTAGCCTCCAACCTGATGGCATGAACATTGATTTCTCTAACTTCCGTTAATGCCCCTCCTCCCCTTCTTACCCCTTATTTATTTATCACTTTTTCCTTTTTTTTTTTCTCTCTCTCTCTCTGTCCCTCTCACAATAACTTCTTGCCTGATCTCCATCTTCCTCTGGTGCTCCCCTCCCCCTTTCTTTCTCCCCAGGCCTCCCATCCCATGATCCTCTCTCTTCTCCAGCTCTGTACCCCTTTTGCCAATCAACTTTCCAGCTCTTGGCTCCATCCCTTCTCCCTCCTCTCTTCTCCTATCATTTCAGATCTCTCCCTCCCCCTCTCAAATCTCTTACTATCTCTTCTTTCAGTTAGTCCTGACGAAGGGTCTCAGCCCGAAACGTCGACTGTACTTCTCCCTATAGATGCTGCCTGGCCTGCTGCGTTCACCAGCATTTTGTGTGTGTTGCTTGATTTGCAAGCGTAGTTTAATCTCCTATCTACAAACCTATCAGAACAATTAATTCTTAAGACATGTGGCCTCTATTATGAATATGGTGACAAGGCGAGCCGGCTTGTGGCTCATCAGTTGAAGCGTCAAGCTGCACCACGACTTATTCCCCAGATAAGAGACACACGCCAAAACTTGACAAGCAATCCAAAAGAGATTAATAACATCTTTGCAGCTTTTAATTCCTCTCTGTATACCTCAGAGTTTCCCTCAGATATAACAAATATGGAACGTCTTTTAGATAATTTGGAAATACCAACTCTTGAATCAGAGGAGGTGGAGAATTTAGATCAGGCTCTTGGGCAGGAAGAGATTAATAATGCCATTATAGCTATGCAGAGTGGTAAGTCACCAGGCCCTGATGGTTATCTGATAGAAGATAAGCTCATACCAGTCCTTCTAGAAGTGTTTCAGGAATCTTTGGAGAACGGTTCCTTACCTCCTACTCTTTCACAGGCATCTATTTCACTACTTCTTAAAAAGGACAAGGACCCAACTCAATGTGGATCATATCGCCCCATCTCACTTTTGAATGTGGATGTGAAAATTTTGGCTAAAGTGTTTGTGTGCTGTTTAGAACACCCCCTTCCCAAGATAATCTCAGGTGATCAAACAGGTTTTATTAAAAATCGCCATTCTTTTTTTAATATCAGTCGACTGGCTGATGTGGTTTATTCATCCAGTGCCTCTCTGAGTCGGGAGGATGTTATCTCCTTGGACATGGAGAAGGCGTTCGATAGAGTGGAGTGGGTATATTTGTTTAGTGTTTTGGAGAAATTTGGATTTGGCAGAATATTTGTAGCCTGGGTTAAGCTATATCACTCGCCTTTAGCGGGCATACAGGCAAATTATTCCCGATCTGACTATTTCCCATTAACACCTGGCACTTGCCAAGGCTGCCCATTGCCGCCTCTTCTTTTTGCAATCGTAATTGAGCCTCTTTCTATTGCACTTAAGTCAACTACATTATTTCACGGCGTTAGGAGAGGGGACATGGAACACCGTGTATCCCTATATGCTGATAACCTCTTACTTTATGTTAGCGACCCTGCAGATAGCAGTCCTGCTATTGTGTCATTATTAGGTCAATTTGGAGCCTTCTCTGGCTATAAACTAAGACCAGGTGGGAGGAATACCTTGGTATAGATCTGGCTGAGGAATATTGGGCAAAAGCATTGAATAGGGTTCATTCCTCGTCACGATGTGCTAGACTGGGGCTCATACAATTTAGTTTTACACAGGGTACATTTAAGTAAAGCCAGGCTTGCTGACATATATCCTGGGACAAACACTGGCTGTGACAGGTGTTCCTTCTCTTCGCCTGGTTTAGTGCATGCATTTTGGTCTTGCCCTCGGCTTGATGTCTATTGGGTACTGGTTTTAAAAATTCTCAGTGAGGTTCTGGGAGTGACACTGAGACATAGAAACATAGAAACATAGAAAATAGGTGCAGGAGTAGGCCATTCGGCCCTTCGAGCCTGCACCGCCATTAATTATGATCATGGCTGATCATCCAACTCAGAACCCTGCACCAGCCTTCCCTCCATACCCCCTGATCCCCGTAGCCACAAGGGCCATATCTAACTCCCTCTTAAATATAGCCAATGAACTGGCCTCAACTGTTTCCTGTGGCAGACCTTGCCCACTTATAGCTGTATTTGGTGTGGCAGATAATGTTTTGGGTTTAAATGCAAGCCAGTCGGATATCATTGCATTTACATTGCTATGGCCCCTTGGAGAATCTTGCTGGTCTGGAAATCTGCCATGCCGCCCACCTCCCCCCCCCCACATCTGCTGCTGCTTGGTTAGAGGACATAACGTTTTTTCTGAAACTAGAGAAGATTAAATTTACTCTGAGGAGGTCTGTGAAAAAGTTTTATTCAAAATAGAGACCTTTCTTGTCATATTTTGGGAGTTTTAAGGAATTACCTACCAGTTGAGGGCATTTGATTGTACTTGGGGATTTGCCCCTTTTAACGTGCGTATGGTTTACCTCATAGGATGATTAATGCATTGTAATACGAGTGTATTCTGGATCATCTGATGTATTGTGGATGTGTGTGGGCCTTCGTCTTGAAGGAATGTGGGGGTATGGCTGTGAATTGTCTATACTTATATTTCTGAAGTGTTTTATTGTAAATATATTACCTGCCATGGTATATGCGGGGATGGTGGGTTAGGGGAATTTTGTTTAAGGGTAAGATATAAAAGCAAAAGGAGGAAAAGAAAATTAGAACATTTAAAAAATAATAATTTTTGCTCTGTTGTATGCCCTCTCTTTTGCTTTTACATTAACTTTGACTTCCCTTGTCAGCCATGATTTTGCTATTTTGCCATTTGAGTATTTCTTCATTTTCGAATAAATCCATCCTGCACCTTCCTCATTTTTCACAGAAATTCGCACCATTGCTGCTCTGGTGTCATCCCCGCCAGCATCTCCTTCCAATTTACTTTGGCCAACTCCTCTCATACCACTGTAATTTCTTTTACTCCACTGAAATACTGCTATGTCAGACTTCACTTTCTCCTTTCAAATTTCAAGCTGAACACAATTTCAAGTCGAACACAATTTCAAGTCTGATCACTGCCTCCAAAAGGTTCTTTTATCTTGAGATTCCTAATCACCTCCGGTTCACTACATAACACCCAATTGAGTATAGTTGATCCCCAGGTAGGCTCAATGACAAACTGCTCTAAAAAGCCATCTCATAGGCATTCAACAAACTCGCTCTCCTGCGATCCATTACCAACCAGATTTTCCCAATTGACCTGCATGTTGAAATCTCCCAAGATTATCATAACATTACCCTTCTAATATGCCTTTTCTATTTCCGGTTGTAATCTGTGGTTCACATCCCAGCTACTGTTTCGAGGCCTGCATATAATTGCCATCAGGGGCCTTTTACCCTTGCAGTTCAGTTTCTTACTCAACCCACAAGGATTCAACATCTTCTGATCTTGCGTCACATCATTCTAATGATTTGATGCCATTCTTTACCAGCAGAGCCATGCCACCCCCTCTACCTACCTTCCATCTCTCTGATACGATGTGCAACCTTGGACATTCAGCTCCCAACTACAACCATCCTTCAGCCACGATTCAGTGATGGCCACAACATCACACCTGACAATCTGTAATAGTGCAACAAGATCATCCACCTTATTTATTAAACTCTGTGCATTGAGATATAATACCCTGAGTACCAGCTTTCTCCCTTCCTGATGTAGAAATTTGGCCCTATGTGATGACGATTCTTTCCCCACCTCACCAACCCACTTGGCTGCGTCCCAACCACAGAATCTTTGTTGCTCCAGGTGCCCATATCAGTCTCTCATCTACAAGACAACAAGAGGAGTAGACCCCTCTGAACACTTTAGCCTAACCCGCCACTCAACCTGGGTTGCTGGAGCTGGGGGAGACAACAGCACTCACTGCAGCCTCTCTGCCTTCCCATTCACAAGATGCTCATCAGGATAAAATGTTAGCATTGCTTCTCACTCTGTGAATGGTAGTCCCAGGCCTTACATAGAACATGGAACAGTACAGCACAGTATAGGCCCTCTGGCCCACAATATTATGCTGAACTTTTAAACTTCTCCAAAATTAATCTAACCATTCCCTCCCACATAGCCCTCCATTTTTCTATCATCAATGTGTCTATCACCACCCCTGACAGCATGTTGCACATACCTACCAGTCTGTATAAACTCACCCCTGATGTCCATTCGTTACGTGCCGTGTCGTACAACATGGACGATCACAGTCTTTCCCTGACCATGATTGCTCCTGGCAAATTTTTCAACAGAAACGGTTTGCCATTCTTCTGGGCAGTGTCTTTACAAGACGGGTGACCCCAACCATTATGAATAGTTTGTGGAGATTGTCTGCCTGGTGTCAGTGGTCGCACAACCTGGACCTGTGATCTGCACCAGCTGCTCATACAACCACCCACCACTTCACGTGACCCTGATCGGGGGCTAAACAAGGGCTAAACATCTTACCCAAGGGTGATCTGCAGGCTACCAGAGGGACAGAGCATCTTACACCTTCTTTGGTAGAGACATATCTCCATCCTGTCACTCAACTCTGATATCTCCCTTAAATCTTCCTCCAAACACCTTAAAATTATGCCCTCTCATATTTGCCACTTCTGCTATGGGGAGGGGAAAAGGTGCAGGCTGCCCACTCCTTCTATGCCTCTTATCATCCTGTACACCACCCCTCACCTTTCTATGCCTCTTATCATCCTGTACACCACCCCTCACCTTTCTGCTCTCCAAAGAGAAAAGCCTTAGCTCACTGAAACTATCCTCATAAGACAAGCTCTCTAATCCGGGCAGCATCCTGGTAAATCTCCTTTGCACCCTCTCTAAGGCTTCCACATCCTTTCTATAATGAGGTGAGCAGAATTGAATGCAATACTCCAAGCAACACACACAAACTACTGGAAGAATTCAGCTGGTCAGGCAGTAGCTATGGAGATGAGTTTGTAGTTTAGAACTGAGACCGTAGTCCGATCATGGTTTTATAGAGCTACAATATTACCTCATGGTTCTTGAACTCAATCCCTGACTAGTGAAGTGGATTTTGCTTTAGTGGTACTAGGTTCAGGTGTACTCACCCATCACCGATCCCGCAATGATTCCTAGCCCCAAGAGTTTGCTGAGGAGGATTTTCAAACACGGAACTGGAAGGAATGGAAGATAAAATGTTAATGTTTCACCTGCACAGAGCCTGAATGAAAATACAGGATCCTAGGGTTACTCTGCAGGCTGGACAGCATTTGTGGGAGAGTCAACATGAACCGGGATAGGGTGTTTTATGTGGTAAGGAAGGAATGAACAACAGGGATGTTTGTCAGGTCAGGAGAGTGTGTTCATAGTGCTTTTCCCCAGTATTGGGGGATCATAAACTAGTGGTCATAGATTCCAGGTGAAAGAGCAGACGCAAAACCTTTTCACACAGACATTAATGGAACAAGACACTGGAGGAAGTGTACAGCCAGATATGAATACAATATTTTCAATTTGGACAGATACCTAGATAGCAAATAGGACAAGCTCTGGAAGGCTCCTTGATCAGCATGGAAGTTAGTCTGAAAGGCCTGCTTCTTGTGCTGCTCTGTGAAGTATGAAGGATGGTGGCACTGGGAGGTGGGTCGGTCGGGGTACAGCAGGGTAGAGAGACCAGGCAGTTATTCCTACTCCTTTTTCTACTGGAGGAGATGGCACCATTGAACATTGCATCCTTCAGACAGTTCATGGAACCACCTCTTTTGCTTTTACTTCTTTCAAATATGATTCTGCTACTGTGTTCTGTATCTTGTTGGTGTGTTTTCAGGCCGAATGAACAATCTGGCATTTTGCTTTCTCTGAGAGAGGTCAGTGAGGTTTCAAGCAAAGAGCATGGACTGGAGGGAAGGAAGCCTGGATTAACTCCATTTCTCTCCAAGGAAGATTGAAATCAATGAGGACGGGAGTGGAAGGTGAGTGGGTGTTCAGCACCATCTGCCTGAGCTTGACTCGTCTCTTTCGAGCTCGCTGCTCCCAGAGGAACATGCCTGCATTCAAACAATCTCCCTTTCCCTCTTGCTCAATGCTGCCAGAGTATTGGGCCCCTGGTAAGATTTTATCAACACAGTTTGTGAACTGGCCCCTGTAGATCATGTTGGATGTGTCACTCCTTTTTGTTGCTATCTTGTGCGATTTTGTTCGGGGTGACCGGCTTGGTGGGCAGCAGTCAACAAAAAACACTGCGCTAAACTGAACTGAGCTGAGCTGACACTGAACAGTCCTGGGCTGTTTCAATGAATTTATGGTTTGATGTTTTATATTCTGCGCTTTTCGCCAGTTTTTCCCCCCATTGTTCTTGCTCTGTGCTTTTTTGTGCATTGGGGGGTTTGATGTTACTCTTTGAACAGCTAACACGGTTTTTTTTTGCTTTGTGGCTGTCTGTGGGAAGACAGGGTTGTCTACTCCATACATATTTTGATAATAAATATACTTTGAATCTTTAAGTTAAATAGATCTACCACATTACACATAAAATATTATAGAAAATAAAACATTTTTTAAATCGCCTCCCTATAGGTTGTGGATTGGAGTGGTCCCAACGACCACGACAGCACCAAGGACAACATTTCACGAAGTCCGGGGGCTCCTCGAGTGATTGACACCCAACTCCACCAATTAGACCCGAGCAGATTTGGTCACAGTGCTCCGTAGTGAGCCAATCGGGTGCGGGGATCAGAAATCATATGGCCCGCTTGCCATCGCCGCGCGGTTAAGGCGATGGGGACCCACCATGCAGGAAATTCAGCTCCAGGAGGAGTTCATCGTAGCAGCGCTCGGTGAGCAGGAAGTTTATCAGGAAAGTCTTCAGCAGCTCGGCGACCGCCATCTCCGCAATCCTCCCACCCAGCGGCGTCCACAGTGTCGCATTCCGGACCGTCCGGGCGGAAACAAACTGTTCCACGGTCCGATGTCTAAGGTTCCTACCCGCTTGGCCTTTGGTGCAACAAATATCCTGCCCCTTCTCGTTTCTTATATACACTATCTAATCATAAGTTTAACTTCAAAGAAGTAGGGTTTTATTTGCCTAATATCGTAGGACAGCTGTTTGGTGCTGCAGCCACAATCAAAACTAAAACGGCGACCCCCCTCCCCGTGGAAAAGAATCCAGGTCTCGGGATGTGCAGCCTCTTGCCGTACGAGAGCATTCTGACTGGCTGCCTTACAGAGACTCCAATGCGCAGGATGCAGGGGGATTATCACGTACACTGTTCATACAGATCAGGTCACAAAGTAAAACAATAATGATAATCGCTCTCTCCATGGCATTGAGGTTATGCCCGGCTGTTGTGCTCCGTGCCCGCTAACATGATGAACTGATAAGCGAGGCTTTGGGCCTACTCTGGGGTTCGGATCGAAGGACTAATTTCGGTTCAGAATGTTGTTGCTTCTATTGTTTGCATCATTTTTTTCTCTCTCCCTGGTGTTTATCTTTTTAATCGGGTTGTTTCGGGTTTCTTGCTTTGTGGCTGCCTTTAAGCAAGCACATCTCAAGACTGTATAATTTATACATTCGTTGATAATAAAAATGTATTTTTAAGACAGAATAATGTGTTTTAGCTACAGAGAAAATGGAGTGCACGTAAATAAAGTGTAAGATCATAATAAGGTAAAGCAGTGAATGTGATAGGCGGCACGGGATCCAGGGAAACTCGGCTGGAAGATGTGGCTTTGTGGGAGGGAAGGGTTAGATCGATCTTGCAGGAGGTTAAAAAGTCAGCCCAAATCGTGGGACGAGGGGCCTGTTCTGTACAGTAGTGTTCAATGCACTGTGTTAACGTTCCCTCTCTCCACGGGTGTGCCTGGCCTACGGAGAGCTTCCAGCATTGTCGGGGTTTATTTGATGGTTTTTGTATTTTAAAAAAACGTTTTAAAACAGGAAGCACTTTGGGGAAGTTGCCGAGTTACGGGAACATTCTGTACTGTCTTCCTGCTGTGTGTGTGTGTATATATAGAGGAGATTTACCAGGATGTTTCCTGAATTGGAGCGTTTGACTTGTGACGATGTTCATGGACATTAGGAACATTTAAGAAACTCTTCTATAGGCACATGGATGAAAGAAAAATGGAGGGTTTTAAGGGAGGGGCGAGTTAGATTGGTCTTGGAGCAGGTTAAAAACCTGGCACAACACCATGGCTGAAGAGCCTGTACTGTGCTGTCTACATTATTTTTCAGGGTCATCTGTAAATAGGTGAGGATTGGTATGGAAATGGAGTCTTGAGAAGCTAACAAACCGACACAAAGATGACAGAACTACTTACTTCACGTACACACCTCTGGAATAATGAACAATGAAGAAGTTCATTTAAACAGGAAGAGTTTATATTCCATAGTCATAGTTATACTTTATTGATCCCGGGGGAAATTGGTTTTCGTTACAGTTGCACCATAATTAATAAGTAATTAAACCATAAATAGTTCAATAGTAATATGTAAATTATGCCAGGAAATAAGTCCAGGACCAGCCTATTGGCTCAGGGTGTCTGACCCTCCAAGGGAGGAGTTGTAAAGTTTGATGGCCACAGGCAGGAATGACTTCCTATGATGCTCTGTTGCATCTCGGTGGAATGAGTCTCTGGCTGAATGTACTCCTGTGTCCAACCAGTACATTATGTAGTGGATGGGAGACATTGACCAAGATGGCATGCAACTTGGACAGCATCCTCTTTTCAGACACCACCGTCAGAGAGTCCAGGTTCCATCCCCACAACATCACTGGCCTTATGAATGAGTTTGTTAATTCTGTTGGTGTCTGCAGAATCCATTATGGAGGACAGCATGTGTATAAATATCTCTCCAGCAGACTTCATCATGATCATCATAACTCCAGTATTTCTATTTTTTAATGTTTCTTAATTGTACATATGATTTTTTTGTGTTCTATTGCTGAGCAGCAGTGAACCATCTGATTGGCCTATCAGAGTTCTCTTTGGGAACAAGTTGACTTGATCAGCATTTCTGATCTGGCTATTGTTCACTATTGCACTTAATAAAAAAAAAAATCAAACTCTGTGGATGAAGCCAGGGTCTGAATGAACTGCATCCACACATTTTGGGAACAGTCAGTGGAGGCATTAGTAAACAAATTTAACTTGTGTTAAAAAGATATAGAGTGCCAAAACAACGATTGATTTTCTGGGGGATCAGTGGGTTAGGCAGCATCAGTGGGGGAAGGAGATATCAAGCAACACACACACAGGCAGCATCTGGGCTCCCCTCCCCCTTTCTTTCTCCCTAGGCTTCCCGTCCCATGATCCTCTCCCTTCTCCAGCCTTGTATCCCTTTTGCCAATCAACTTTCCAGCTCTTAGCTCCATCCCTCCCACTCCTGTCTTCTATCATTTTGTATCTCCCCTTCCTCCTCCCACTTTCAAATCTCTTACTGTCTCTTCTTTCAGTCAGTCCTGACGAAGGGTCTCAGCCCGAAACGTCAACTGTACCTCTTCCTAGAGATGCTGCCTGGCCTGCTGCGTTCACCAGCATTTTTTGTGTGTGTTGCTTGAAGTTCCAGCATCTGCAGATTTCCTTGTGTGAAGGAGTTATCAGTCTCATTCTACTGCAGATGCTGCTTGACCTGCTGGGCCCCTCCAGCAGTTTGTTTGTGGTTGCAGATTCCAGCGTTTGCAGTGTTTTGTGTCTTCATACTGAGGCCCTTGTCGGTCATGAGTTGACCATGGATAATGCGTCCTAGCTGTCTAGAGACACAAGAATGGGTAGCCCGTGTAGCAAGCTCCCCCTCTCCATGTGTCTGATGAACCCAAAGGAAAGATAGAGACCGATACAGTTTGGCACCAGCAGTTGCCAGTCAGCATTCAATTCAACATAGAATTGTTTTAGGATCTCCAGCTCCATCTTTTTTTCTTCTGGGTTTACTCCCGAAGCCTTCCTCATGAGTGGGTATAGCCGCAGGGCAGCAGAGGTTTGAGATGAAAGTTTTCCTTCTCCTAGCTGAGCTGCCAACCATGGCTGATGAGCCCCATCTGCCCAAAGTGACTGGTTTTAAGGAGCCAGAAACCCACCTTTGCCCCTTCTCCCATCAGTAGAAACAGTACCACCGGGCTTAGTAGCCACACGTGAAGGCCAGGAGCTGGACTTGGTTGTCAGAGGCTCTTTGAGGTGCACACCATTGAAAGCATTTAATAGGTAGTGGAAGTTTGTCCCAATACAGTGTTAGAGAACTTGTGGAGAGTTTTAGAAAACTACTAAGGAAGCAGGGAAATCAAAGAGCTGTCAGTTTACCAGTAACGGACTGGTAGTGTAGTGGTATTCTCACTGATCTTTGAGGTGAGTGGCCCCAGGGTCGAATCCTTACACACTTCCCATCTCTACTGGGCTGAGCTTGGAGCCAGCAACTAAGCCTGATAAAACATCTTTAAACACTAGAGAAACAGCAAGGACACTGCCCAGCGCACCACGAGGCTGGAGAGGAAAATCAGTTTACCAGTGGTGTTGGGAAAAAATTGGAATCTTTCCTAGGAAGGGAATAGACAGTATGCAGGTCTAAAAATAGTCAGTTTCATCTTCAAAAAGGAAACATTTTGTTTATGCAGCCTTATTGAACTCTGCAGAGCTGGGCTGAAAAGTGGCAGTCCGAGCTCAATTGGAGAAGTGTGAAGTGTCTCACTTTGGCAGGATACAGGGTTACAGACAGGAGTCTTCGCCATGTGGAGGAACAGGGGGATCTTGAGGTCCACGTTCATTGATCCCTCAAGGTTGCCTTACAAGTTGACAGGGTGGTTAAGAAGGTGTGTGGTGTGTTGGCCTTCATTGGATGCGAGGGTATGTTGCATGCAGCTCTAAAAGCAATGGTCAGACCACACTTGGAGTATTGTGGTCAGTTCCGGTCACTCCATTATAGGAAGGATGTGGAAGATTTAGAGAGGGTACAGAGGATGCTGCCTGGTTCAGGGAACATGTCTTGTGAGGATAGGTTCAGCAAGGAAGGGCTTTTCTCTTTGGAGTGAAGGAGAGTGGGGGGGGGGGGTAACATGATAGAGGTGTACAAGATTATTAGAGCCATAGATCAAATGGACAGCAGTGCCTTTTTCCCAGGGGCAATACAAGAATATAAGTGAGTATAATTTTAAGATCATTGGAGGAAAGGATAGGGGAGATGTCAGAGGTAGATTTTTTTTATATAGAGTGTTGTCAGGGGCGGTGGTAGGGGCAGATATGTTAAGAGATAAACACGTGGATGAAAGAAAAATGGAGGTCTATATGGAAGGGAATGGTTAGATTAATCATGGAGTAGGTTAAAAGGTTGGCGAAATGTTGTGGGCCGGTCCTTTATTGGTCTTTGTTCTATATTGAATTTTTGAAGGGAGCTTAGGCAATGGTGATATAGTTAATCAGGAGTTTCAGTAAGGCTGTGTGTAATACACAAAAAGTATGGGATTGGGGAATATGGAGTCAGAGAATGAATCATTAAAGGAGAAGGCACTGGAAATAATCAGGAGGTCAGGCAGCACCAGGTCATGGTTTGCTGCACTGACAGGTCTTCCTCTCCAACCTCCTGTGTGTTTCCGGCACCTTCTGTTCTTATTTTAGATTCCAGCCATCTACAAGTTTTTGATTTGCATTTGCGGGTCGGGGAGGCTGCTTGATTGCGGGATGACAAATCCTGGGTGGGGGGAGAAAAGGTATACATTCCCAGAACAGAGAGGTTGGCTGGGATGTTCCTCAGGGATCTGCAAACAATGTCACTGCTCACTGCAAGAGGTCAGACTTTGGAATCAAGAGCACATATTCTGCATTGGGATTTCTGCCAGCTTGTTCCCAGGGAAATGCAACAAATTCAACCAGAATAAAAGGACAGAGGTTTAATATGCTGGTTTGTTCTGTAACTTCAAAACATTAAGCTAATTGAGAGGAAGACTAAGGAGTGCGAAATGTGTTTACTTTAAGCAAGGTGCACACATATCAGGTTATAGCATCATCATGTGTGCAATTCACATATTTTTACATAAAACCTGTAATGAATTATTTCAATGAACAAAACAGTTTCTCAACAATGCATTTACAACATTAATCACATTGAATACACAATAGGTACAAGCAAGGATATTAGATTATGAAGACACGCAGTCCTCTTTTATTGTCATTTAGTAATGCATGCATTAAGAAATGATACAATATTCCCCCGGTGTGATATCACAAAACACAAGACAGACCAGGACTGAAAAAACTAACAAAACCACATAATTATAACATATAGTTACAACAGTGCAACAATACCATAACTTGATGAAGAAGTCCATGAGCACAGTAAAAAGTTCAAAGTCTCTCAAATGTCCCACATCTCACACAGACGGGAGAAGGAAGAAAAACTGCCCCTGCCATGCCCGACCACAATCCGACTGAGTCATCCGAAAACTTCGAGCCTCTGATCAGCTCTCCGACACCGAGTACTGAGCGCCATCTCTGTCCGAACGATTCGACCTCAATCTCGGTGGCCAACAGCAGGCAAAGCCGGGGATTTTGAGGCCTTCCCTCCGGAAGATTCCCGACCGCGCAGTAACAACAGCAGCGAACTGGCGTTTCAGAAATTTCTCCAGATGTTCCTCTGTGCTTTCACATCCGTCTTCATCAAATCAGAGTTGTCCGCAGCCGCTATTTAATGGATATGATATAATTTTTCACCGGAGGGCTGCGCATGCGCGCGGCGTGCTTTCTGTCCTCCCGCCTAAATGGAATTTGAGGGGTGACAATTTTTTCCAACTTTGACCGCCATCATCAAGAGGCGTTTGCTCAAGAAGGCGCATCCATCGCTAAAGACCCTCACCGTCCAGGACATGCTCTCTACCATCGGAGAGGAGATGCACTTCATTAGGAGTTCAAGGAGATTTGGTGTGTCACAGATTACTACCAATGCGCTGCTGCGAGCATTCTGACAGGCTGCATCACTCTCTGGTACACGGGCACCAATGCAGAGGATCAAACAAAAAGCTGCAGAAGACTGTGAACTCAGCCACCTCACCTCCATCATGGGCACTAGCCTTCCCACCATCGATGCCACTTTCCTTAGGCAATGCCTCAAAACGGCAGTATCCATCACTGAAGACCCTCACTGTCCAGAACAAGGCCTCTTCTCATTACTACCATCAGAGAGGAGATACAGGAGGCTGAAGCCCCACATTCAATGTTTTACAACATTGTAAATCTGCCATCAGATTTCCAAATGGTCCATGAACACTTCCTTGTTATTCCTTTTTAGTTCACACTTTATTTTATAATTTTCACTAATTATAAAATAATTACTGCTGCAAAACAACACATCTGTTGTTGTATAGAGAGAGATAATAAGCCTGATTCTGATATCTGGAAGTTGGTGCCAGAGGAGGTGATGGAATTAGATGCAGTCAGTGTTTAGAGGATTTAGACAGGCAAAGCACAAAGGATACACTTCAAATGTGGGCAAAAAGGGTCAGAATGGACATGGCAGGCTGAATGGCCTGTATCTGTGCAGTACTATATTACAGGAGGATGTAACTTATGGAGAAATCATGGTAAAAAGAACTAGGACAATGGTAAGTGTAGTTTGTACATTGTGGGAGTAAGAAGAGGGAGATGGATGGCTGGCACAGTTTGAGTCTAGGTGTGGCAGAGAGATCGCAGCCTGCAGGAAAGGCTGTCGCACTGTACCCAGACTTTATGGAGAACGCAAGTACTCGGCTTTATTTCTAGCAGACGCTGGAAATCATCGTGAAGAACCCTCACCGTCCAGGACATGCCCTGTTATTGCTACCATCGGGGGGGGGGGGCGCCGGGGAGGCACAGGAGCCTGAAGGCACACACTCAATGTTTTAGACACAGCTTCTTCCCCTCTGCCATCAGATTTCTGAGCACCAGTGAACCCGTGAACACTACCTTTCTACTTTGCTCTCTGTTTGTACTTGTTTTTGTATTTACTGTAACTTAAATATTTTTAAAAATACATTATACTGTACCGCTGCCACAAGACAAATTTCACAACACACCAGTGATAATAACCTTGATTCTGAGAACACCGAACACAGTGCACGATTTCTTTCCCTTATAGGTTCCTTCTCTCTTCGTCCTATCACCTCCCAGCTCCTCATACCACCCTTCTCCCCCCACCTATCCACCTTCCCCAGATATCACTCATCCATCGCCGGACCCCCTCCTTACCAGGCCTGAAGGGACTCAGCCCAAAATGGCAACTGTTTGTTCTGCTTAACGTTACTGTATTATGGTGAATTCAACCTAAAAGCTACATAACTCTTGCATGGCAAATAGCAATCAGAATGTGTACGCCTGTCATTTTTACTCGAAACCGGCGTTTTCAAAATTATCTGACGTAGCGTGGACGTAGCCTAAGACATAAAGGTGTGAGTGTTCCTTTAAGGGAAAGCTAGTACTGTTACTTGTACGAACACTGACGTACCTATGCTAATTTACTGTTCACCAGGAAACAATAACTCACACCAGTATAAACTTAGATCAAATTGTATTGACAAAATATAGCAAAATAATACTATATAATACAAAATAATCAAAGGGCCGAATTTATTTTGTGTGTGTATGCGTGAGCACGTACCTATAACATGCACATTATCATTGGAGCTCATTATTGCATTATCAATCCAGTTTGTTTCACTTCATTTACTCACAGTACTGAAACGGTTTTGTCTGAAAACCCAGTCCAAGCAAAACAAACCATGCTATGTCGAAGGAAAAGGGTGTCAAACTTTCTCCAATGTCTTGTGCTAACTTAAAGTTATCTGCACAGTCTCTGTGAGACCATTGTCTGCATGAGGATTTTCCATTATCTATCCTTCAAAGTGGGCTGTGAGCATTTCACCACATTCTGCTCTGTTCATTGTCCATCTCTATTCTCCTTCTTCGTTCCCACTCTCTCTGAAGAATGGCTCCCTGACTTCTTCCCCATGCTCTTGCTAGAATGTTCCCGAGACAAATCCTATTGGCTAATTCAACAAGCCTAACTTAACTGAGTTGTTATTTTAAACAGCAAAAATTAAATGCTCGATTGTACAGTGTAACTGAAGGAACACTTATTGCATTTTAAGAAAATCTACAGAAAATAAAATACCCACAGCATAACTATTAATAACATAAAGCGTGGTCTTAAACCAAGGTATTACATAGATACTGCCTGATCTGCTGACTCCCTCCAGCTGTGTGTGAGTGTGCATACATACAGGGGTTGTATTAAGCCAGACTCAGACCTTAGGGAGACCAGCACGCAGGGTTTGTCAGACGCATGTGCGTGGAGGGGAATACCCAGGGTGTGGGGGATTCTACTTGGGGAATGGAAGGATCCAGCTGAGTCACTTTCCCTGAGAGACAAAGCTGAAGGAAGACCTAATAGAGGTAGTCACAGTGACAAAGGGATTGATGGAGATGGGAAGGGTGTTTGCATTTATGGTATAGAGTCATAGAAAACTACAACACAGAAACAGGCTCTTCAACCCATCTTGTCCATGCAAACCATTTACACTGCCTAGTCCCATTATCCTGCACCCGGACCATAGTCCTCTGATCCATCTACCTATCCAAACCTACCTTCAATGTTGAAATTGAAATTGCATCCACCATTTGCACTGGCAACTCGTTTCACACTCTCACCACCCTCTGAGTGAAGAAGTTTCCCCTCATTTCCCCTTTTACCCATGACCTCTAGTCTTTCCCAACCTCAGTGGAAAAAGCCTGCTTGCATTTCACCTATCTATACACTCATAATTTTGTATACTTCTTTGCCTCACTTCTAAAGACTCTGTGTCCATCTCCCAAGTAAATACAATGCGTAGCTGTTTGCATGCGACAGCAGCCACACCCCAGGCAACGGCTTCAACAAGCCGGCTAAACCAGGTGAGGGTAGCTGACGGGTCTCAAACCCTCGGTGAGATAGGGAGTTGTCTATCCCAGCATGTGAAGACAGACTCCGGCGGATTGAGCGGACGAGACCAATGGAAGGTCCAACGGTCAAGAAGGAGGTCTCTGCAAGCGTCGTGGAACGTGTAGAGAACAAGACACAGAAGATGTCCTGGTCATCCACTGCGCCTAGTCCCATCTCCAGCCGTCTCTACTCTGTCTTGCCGTTGGATCCAGATGGGAATTGGGAAGAGAGAGTGGGGCTGACACTGCGCAACTCTCCCTCACTTAAATCCAAATCACACGCTAGTCTTGACACCATCATAATGGTGTCGAGGTCCTCTTCAACGTCAACGGTGGATGAATATCAATCCAATACAATGCAAAAAATTCATTTAACATCTCCTTCACCTCTTTTGGCTCCACACATGGATTACCATTCTGATCTTCCAGAGACCGGTTTTGTCCCTTGCAATCCTTTTGCTCTTAACATATCTGTAGAAGTCCTTAGGATTCTCCTTCACCTTATTTGCTGGAACAATTTCATGCAACTTTAGTCCTCCTGATTTCTTTCTTAAGTGTTTTCTTGCATTTCTTATACTCCTTGGGTATCTCATTTGTTCCTAGCTGCCTGCACTTGCTATGTGGATCCTTCTGTTTCTTAACCACAATCTCTTGGAAAAAAATGTTCCTAAACATGTTATCGCTGCCTTTTATTCTGACAAGCACATATAAGCCTTGTACTCTCAAAAGTTCACTTTTGAAGGCCTCAAACTTTTCAAGTACACTTTTGCCAGAAAACAGCCTGTCCCAATCCACACTTGCCAGATCCTTTCTGATACCATCGAAATTGGCCTTGCTCCAGTTTACAATCTCAACCCACAGACCAAACTTATCTTTTCCATATTTACCTCAAAGCTATTGACATTATGATCACTAGAGCAAAGCGTTGCATCACACAAACATCTGTCACCTGCCCTGTCTCATTCCCTAAAAGGAGATTAAGCATTGCACTCTCTCTCATTGAGACTTTACATACTGATTCAGGAAACATTCCTAAACACATTTGACCAACTCTATCCCATCTAGTCCTTTTACACTATGGAAGTCCCAGTCAATATGTGGAAAGTTAAAGTCATCTTCTATAACCACCTTATGTTTCTTGCAACAGCCTGCAATCTCTCTACAAATTTGTTCCTGTAATTCCCATGGTGTTCTGAAATATAGCACCATTAATGTGGTCATACATTTCTTATTTCTCAGTTTCCCCCAGAAAGCCTCAATAGATGAGTTCTCCAGTGTGTCCTGACTACGCACTCAAGTGACATTTTCCCTAACTGGTAACACCAACCCTCCCCCTGTAATTTCTCCCACTCTATCCTGCCTAAAACAGCTAATGTCCTAATTGGCCAGTGGCCCTGCTCTGAATTCACACGGTCCAATGAGATGGCTTGGTCAGTGGCACACCCCTTATTCACACTGCAACAGGATTGGTTGGTGAATGGCCCCGCTGAATTGCAGCCCTAAACCGGGCAAGGTTTTGGTCCTGAGGCCAGAAGGATGCTGCTCTGCTACCCCGTAGCTCATAAGTTGGGGTAGCAGAGAAAAAGACACAGAAACAATTGGGTGCAGAAGTTTACCATTTTTATTACAAACACAATTTTGAAGATAGTTGGAGTTGGGTTTGACTGACCCTGGCTGTCCTCTGGCACAACAGTCCTGCCCCTCCCTCCTAGGACATGCCTCTCCGATTCCATTAGTCCCTCCCTACACCCCCACCCATCGCTACCTCTCTTTGCACCATGTGAGCCCCGGAGCCCCTCCCCGCTCCTCTCCAGGGAGGATGTCCTGGGGTCTGCAAATTAAAGGGTGGGTCAAAAAGAGGTGGTGTGCTGCACAGCAGGTCACTCAGCCCATTGTGCTAGCCCTGATGTGCTGCTTTTAGTCCATTTTATTCCTACCCCTTCACCACCCCATCTCACCCCAACACTACCCTTTCCAATCTCAATTCCCCACCCCGCTACCACTGAGCTGAGAAAGGGCTCCAGAGTGGAGGGCTGGGGCAGGAGAAGACAGAACACAAACAGTGCCAGTAGCCAGTGCTCTCATTGTTGATTCTTTAGACATTAAATCTCCACCCCCCCCACCCCACCCCCACCCAACACACAATTGAAAATAGCAGGCACTGAGAGTTGGAATGGGGCGGAGGGGCAGGATAATGGATGGGGAGGGAGGAGAGATCGTTCCTGAACAATGCCCCCTGCAAAATAAAGCAAACCAAAGCACACACGCACACAGTCCGAGTTCAGACCTGGTTGATCTGCTTTCTGATCACTTGACACATCAACACGCGAAGGAGAAATAGTCCCAGGTCCTAGCACGGGAAGCCCCCCCCCCCCCCCATTCCATCATCCTCATACCCCAACAGAAGTTGCTCTAACAGTGGCACCCCTGCCCAGGGGACTGTCCAGGCCAGGTGCGGTCAGAGGCTCTGGTAGCCAGCAGGGCTACGCTTCCGGCAGATCAGGTAGATGATAATGATGATGATGATCAGCAGCAACAGCAAGACCACCACCACGATGGCAACTACGGGCAGCTTGTGGTCCTGAGGGCAGACGTCAGCTGCGGGCACAGGCATAGGTTCAATACAGCAGCAGTAACACCCTGCCCGAAAAGCCAGCACCTATTCCCTCTCCATCCCACACCTACCTACAACCTGAACCCTCCCCCTTCCCATTCATGATCACCCCTACCAACCCCCAAACACCCCCTCCCCATTCATGATCACCCTACCCATCCTGCTACTCTACCCCCCTGCACCCTCCCAGTCTCCAACCCCACATTCCCTACCCATTCAATGCAACTTTTCTCTCCCTCCCTTGTCCTCACCACCTCTTCCCCTCACCCACTAATACTTCCAGCCCAGTCCTGTGACCCCCCCCCACCCCCTACCCTGAATACCTGGGCCGAAGGTCTGTGTTCTGGGGACTTCAAAGACCTGCACCTCCTGGTCCACAAGATCAACCCAGAAGGTGCGCCCGGCTTCCAGCGAGAGGTTGGAGCACCGTGAGCAGTGGCCGAGCGCCGTCTCCATCACCATCAGTGCCGCATTGTTCGCCACGAACTTTGTGGATACTGTGAGAACAACCGGGAAAATGTAAGACCCAAGGCCCCGTCCCCTAGCTCTCTGTTTCCTGTGACTGTGGGCTGCCTCAGAGCCAGGTTGGTTCAGGGCCTGGAAAAGTCCATCCAAAACAAGCAATCCCTTGTGTCCAGCTCCCACTCTCTGTCTGTCCCTCCCTATATCTCTCTCCCTACCCTTTCCTCCAGACCTCTTTCTCTCTTCCTGCCCACCCTCTAAAAGAATAGTGTGTTGGGGGGGTCGCATTGAAATCTACTGAATATTGAAAATCCTAGATAAGAGTGAATGCAGAGAAGATGGCGAAGATCCTGAGGGGCAGGATTTATGAACATTTGGAGAGGCATAATATGATTAGGAATTGTCAGCTGGCTTTGTCAAAGGCAGATCGTGCCTTACGAGCCTGATTGAATTTTTTGAGGACGTGACTAAACACGTTGATAAAGATAGAGCCATAGATGTAGTGTACATGGATTTCAGCAAAGCATTTGATAAGGTACCCCATGCAAAGCTTATTGAAAAAGTAAGGAGGCATGGGATCCAAGGCTTTGTGGATACAGAATTGGCTTGCCCACAGAAGGCACAGAGTGGTTGTAGATGGAGATTGGTGACCAATGGTGTGCCTCAGGGATCTGTACTGGGACCCCTTCTCTTCGTGATTTTTATAAATGATCTGGATAAGAAAGTGGAGGGATGGGTTAGTAAATTTGTTGATGACACAAAGGTTAGGGGTGTTGTGGATAGTGTGGAGGACTGTCAGAGGTTACAGCGGGACATTCATAGGATGAAAAACTGGGCTGAGAACTGGCAGATGGAGTTCAACCCCCATAAGTGTGAGGTGGAACACACATCAAAGTTGCTGGTGAGCACAGCAGGCCAGGCAGCATCTCTAGGAAGAGGTACAGTCAACGTTTCGGGCCGAGACCCTTCGTCAGGATTAACTGAAGGAAGAGCTAGTAAGAGATTTGAAAGTGGGAGGGGGAGGGGGAGATCCAAAATGATAAGAGAAGACAGGAGGGGGAGGGATGGAGCCAAGAGCTGGACAGGTGATTGGCAAAAGGGATATGAGAGGATCATGGGACAGGAGGCCCAGGGAGAATCAAAAGAGGGAGGGGGAGAAAACCCAGAGGATGGGCAAGGGGTATAGTCAGAGGGACAGAGGGAGAAAAAGGAGAGAGAGAGAGAAAGAATGTGTGTATATAAATAAATAATGGATGGGGTACAAGGGGTAGGTGGGGTATTAGCGGAAGTTAGAGGTCAATGTTCATGCCATCAGGTTGGAGGCTACCCAGATGGAATATAAGGTGTTGCTCCTCCAACCTGAGTGTGGCTTCATCTTTACAGTAGAGGAGGCCGTGGGTAGACATGTCAGAATGGGAATGGGATGTGGCATTAAAATGTGTGGCCACTGGGAGATCCTACTTTCTCTGGCGGACAGAGCATAGATGTTCAGCAAAGCGGTCTCCCAGTCTGCGTCGGGTCTCGCCAATATATAGAAGGCCACATCGGGAGCACCGGACACAGTATATCACCCCAGCCCTTCCAGTGAGGCGACACTTCACCTGTGATGGAGAGAAGGTGAAAACGACAGGGAGAGGGATGGAAAGTACGTGGAAACAACAGGGAGGGACAGGGAGAAACCATGCAAATGACGCGGAGGGACGGAGCGATGGTGAAAACGATGAGGAGGGACGAAGAGATGGTGAAAACGACGAGGAGGGACGGAGAGAATGTGAAAATGACAGGGAGGGACGGAGAGAACGTAAAAACGAAGGGACGGAGAGATGGTAAAAACGACAGAGGGAGGGATGGAGAGAAGGTGAAAACGGGCAGGGATGGAGAGAAGTTGAAAATTACAGGGGGAGAGAAGGAGTTAAGGTGACAATGACAGGAGGAGGGACGGAGAGAAGGTGAAAATGACAGGTGGAGAGAAGGAGAGAATGTGAAAATGACAGGTGGAGAGACGGAGAGAAGGTGAAAACGACAGGGAAAGAGATGGAGAGAAGCTGAAACCGACAGGGGAGGGACAGAGAGTTGGTGAAAACGACAGGGAGGGACAGAGAGAATGTGAAAACAATGTGAGGGGCAGAGAGAACGTGAAAAAGACGGAGGGACGGAGAGAAGGTGAAAATGACAAGGAGGGATGGAGAGAACGTGAAACAACAGGGTAGGGAAGGAGAGAAGGTGAAAACGACAGGGAGGGACAGAGAACATGAAAATGACGGAGGGACAGAGAGAAGGTGAAAACGACATAGAGGGACAGAGAAAACGTGAAAACGACGGAGAGGGACGGAGAAAAGGTGAAAACGACAGAGGGACAGAGAGAACGTGAAAACGATGGGGAGGCACGGAGAGAAGGGGAAAACGACAGAGGAGGGATGGAGAGAAGGTGAAAACGGGGAGAGATGGAGAGAAGGTGAAAATGACAAGAGGGACACAGTGAAGGTGAAATTGACGGGGAGGGATGGAGAGAAGGTAAAAATGATGGGGAGGGATGGAGAGAAGGTGAAAATGGCAGGGGATGGACAGAGAGAACGTGAAAACGACAGGGACAGAGAGAACATGAAAATGATGGGGAGGGATGGAGGGACTGAAAACGACAGGGGAGAGATGGAGAAAAGGTGAAAACGACAGCGGAGGGACACAGAGAAGGTGAAAATGACGGGGAGGGACTGAGAGAAGATGAAAATGACAGGGAGGGATGGAGAGAAGGTGAAAATGACAGGGAGGGACGGAGAAACCGTGAAAACGATGGGGAGGGACGAAGCGATGTGGAAAACGACGAGAAGGGACAGAGAGATGGTGAAAATGACAGAGGGATGGCGAGAAGGTGAAAATGACAGGGAGGGACAGAGAAGGTGAAAATCACAGGGGAAGGGATGGAGAGAAGGTGAAAACGACATGGAGAGGGATGGAGAGAAGGTGAAAACTACGTGGTGGGATGGATAGAAGGTGAAAATCATGGAGGGACGCAGAGAAGGTGAAAACTACAGGGGAAGGGACAGAGAGAAGGTGAAATGATGGGGACAAACGGACAGAAGGTGAAAATGATGGGGAGAGATGGAGAGAACGTGAAAACGACATGAGGGACAGAGAGAACGTGAAATCAATGGGGAGGGACGGAGTGAATGTGGAAATGATGGGGAGGGACGCAGAGAAGGTGAAAAAGACGAAGGACAGAGAGGTGGTGAAAACGACAGAGGGAGAGAGAACATGAAAACGACGGGGAGGGACGGAGAGAAGGTGAAAACGACAGAGGGACAGACAACATGAAAACGATGGGGAGGGACGGAGAGAAGGTGAAAACAACTGGGGAGAGACGGAGAGAAGGTGAAAACGACAGCGGAGGGACACAGAAGGTGAAATTGACGGGGGAGGGATGGAGAGAAGGTGAAAATGATGGGGAGGGATGGAGAGAAGGTGGAAACGACAATGAGAGGGATGGAAAGAACGTGAAAATGACAAGAAGGGACAGAGAGAATGTGAAAATGATGGGGAGGAATGGAGAGATGGTGAAAATAGCAGGGGGAGAGACAGAGAGAATGTAAAAATGATGGGGAGGGATGGAGAGATGGTGAAAAAGACAGAGGGACGGAGAGAAGGTGAAAATGATTTCAGAGGGACGGAGAGAAGGTGAAAACGATGGGGGAAGGATGGATATAACATGAAAACGATGGGGAGAGATGGAGAGAAGGTAAAAATGACGGGGGGGCGGAGATAACATGAAAACGACAGGGACAGAGAAAACGTGAGAACGATGGGGAGGGACAGAGAGACTGAAAACGACGGGAGGGATGGAGAGAAGATGAAAACAACGGGGAGAGACAGAGAGAAGGTGAAAACAATAGCGGAGGGACACAGAGAAGGTGAAAATGTTGGGGAGAGACAGAAAAATGGTGAAAAAGACAGGGAGGGACAGAGAGAAGGTGAAAACGACGGGGAGGGACGGAGAAGGTGAAAATGACGGGGAGGGATAGATATAACATGAAAACCACAGGGGGAGAGATGGAGAGAAAGTGAAAACGACGGGGAGGGACAGAGAAGGTGAAAACGACGGGGAGGGATGGATATAACATGAAAACGATGGGGAGAGATGGAGAGAAGGTGAAAACAATGGGGAGAGACAGAGAGAAGGTGAAAACAACAGCAGAGGGATACAGAGAAGGTGAAAATGATGAGGAGAGACAGAAAAATTGTGAAAATGACGGGGAGGGACAGAGAGAAGATGAAAATGACAGGTGGAGGGATGGAGAGAAGGTGAAAATGACGGGGAAGGATGGCGAGAAGATGAAAACGACAGGGAGAGGAATGGAAAGAACGTGGAAACGACAGGGAGGGACAGAGAGAAACCGTGAAAATGCCGGGGAGGGACAGAGCGATGTGGAAAACAACGAGGAGGGACGGAGAGATGGTGAAAATGACGAGGAGGGACAGAGACAATGTGAAAACGACAGGGAGGAATGGAGAGAAGGAGAAAATGACATCGGACAGATGGAGAGAAGGTGAAAACAGAGAGATGGAGTGAAGGTGAAATGGACAGGGAGAAGGTGAAAATGACAGGGAGGGATGGAGAGAAGGTGAAAATGACGGGGAGGGATGTAGAGAATGTGAGAATGACAGGGAGGGACAGAGAGAAGGTGAAAATCACAGGGGAAGGGATGGAGAGAAGGTGAAAATGACATGGGGAGGAACGGAGAGAAGGTGTAAACAACGTGGTGGGATGGAGAGGTGAAAATCACAGGGAGGGACGGAGAGAAGGTGAAAATGATGGGGAGGGATGGAAAGAAGGTGAAAACGACAGGGAGTGGATGGAAAGAACGTGGAAACGACAGGGAGGGACAGAGAGAAACAGTGAAAATGACGGGGAGGGACGGAGCGATGTGGAAAACAATGAGGATGGACAGAGAGATGGTGAAAACGAGGAGGGACAGAGAGAATGTGAAAACGACAGGGAGGAATGGAGAGAAGGTAAAAACGGAGAGACGGAGAGAAGGTGAAAGGGACAGGGCGAAGGTGAAAATGACGGAGAGACGGAGAAAAGGTGAAAATCGCAGGGGAATGGACAGAGAGAAGGTGAAAACGACAGGGGAGAGATGGAGAGAAGGTGAAACTGACAATGGGAGGGATGGAGCAAAGGCGAAACCGACGGGGAGGGATGGAGAGGTGAAAATGACAGGAGGGACAGAGAGAAGGTGAAAATGATGGGGAGAGACAGAAAGATGGTGAAAATGATGGGGAGGGACAGAGAAAACGTGAAAATGACAGGGGGTGGGATGGATAGATGGTGAAAACAAAGAGGAGGGATGGAGAGAAGGTGAAAATCATGGGGAAAGATGGAGAGAAGGTGAAAATGACGGGGAGGGATGGATCGATGTGGAAAACGACGAGGAGGGACAGAGAGATGGTGAAAACGACGAGGAGGGACAGAGAGAATGTGAAAACGACGGAGGAATGGAGAGAAGGTGAAAACAGAGAAACGGATAGAAGGTGAAAGGGACAGAGCGAAGGTGAAAATGATGGAGGGATGGAGAGAATGTGAAAACGTCAGGGAGAGACAGAGAGAAGGTAAAAATCACAGGGGAAGGGACGGAGAGAAGGTGAAAATGACAGGGGGAGGGACGGAGAGAACGTGAAAACGACAGGGGTGGGACGGACAGATGGTGAAAACGAAGAGGAGGGATGGAGAGAAGGTGAAAATCAGGGGGAAAGATGGAGAGAAGGTGAAAATGACAGGAAAGAACGGAGAGAAGGTGAGAACAACGGAGAGATGGAGAGAAGGTGAAAATGACAGTGGGAGGGATGGAGCGAAGGCGAAAACGACGGGGAGGGACGGAGAAAAGGTGAAAATGACGGGGACGGACGGAGAGTAGGTGAAAACGACAGGGGGAGGAACGGAGAGAAGGTGAAAATGACGGGGAGGGATGGAGAGAAGGTGAAAACGACGGAGAGATGGAGAGAAGGGGAACACGACAGGGAGAGACAGAGAAGGTGAAAATGACGGGGAGGGATGGAGAGAAGGTGTAAATGATGGGGAGGGATGGAGAGAAGGTGATAAAGATGGGGAGGGATGGAGCGAAGATGAAAACGATGGGAAGAAGAGATGGAGAGAAGGTGAAAACGACAGGGGGAAGTATGCAGTGAAGGCAAAAACGAAAGAGAGATGGTGTAAACGGTGAGGGACGGAGAGAAGGTGAAAATGACGGAGAGATGGAGAGAAGGTGGAAATGACGGGGAGAGATGGTGAGCTGGTGAAAACAACGAGGAGGGACAGAGAGAATGTGAAAATAACAGGGAGGAATGTAGACAAGGTGAAAACGACATTGGATGAATGAAGAGAAGGTGAAAACAGAGAGATGGAGAAAAGGTGAAAGGGACAGGGAGAAGGTAAAAATGACGAAGGGATGGAGAGAAGGTGAAAATGACAGGGCGACGGATGGAGAGAACCTGAAAACAATGGGGAGGGACGGAGAGAAGGTGAAAATGACGGGGAGGGACAGAGAGAAGGTGAAAATGACTGGGACGGAGAGAAGGTGAAAATGACGGGGAGAGACGCCAAGATGGTGAAAATGACAGGGAGGGAAGGAGAGAAGGTGAAAACGATGGGGAGGGACAGAGAGAGAACGTGAAAATGATGGGATGGTATGGAGAGATGGTGAAAATTGCAGGGGGAGAGACGGAGAGTCTGCGAAAATGACGGAGGGACAGAGGTGGTGAAAACCACTGGGAGGGACGGAGAGATGGTGAAAACGACGGGGGGAGGAACGGAGAGAAGGTGAAAATGATGGGGACGGACGGAGTGAAGGTGAAAACTATGGGGAGAAGAGATGGAGAGAAGGTGAAAATGACAGGGGGAAGGATGGAGTGAAGGCAAAAACGACGGAGAGATGGTGAAAACGGTGAGGGACGGAGAGAAGGTGAAAACGACAGGGAGGGATGGAGAGAAGGTGAAAAAGATGGGGAGAAGGTGAAAATGACAGGGAAGGATGGAGTGAAGGCAAAAACAACGGAGAGATGGTGAAAATGGTGAGGGACGGAGAGAAGGTGAAAACGACGGGGAGGGACGGAGAGAAGGTGAAAAAGATGGGGAGGGATGGAGAGAAGGTGAAAAAGATGGGGAGAAGAGATGGGGAGAAGGTGAAAATGACGGGGAAGGATGGAGTGAAGGTGAAAGTGACAGGGAGTGGATGGAAAGAACGTGGAAACGACAGGGAGGGACAGAGAGAAACCGTGAAAATGACGGGGAGGGACACAGCGATGTGGAAAACGACGAGGAGAGACAGAGAGAATGTGAAAATCACAGGGGAAGGGATGGAGAGAAGGTGAAAACGACAGGGGAGAGATGGAGAGAAGGTGAAACCGACAGTGGGAGGGATGGAGCGAAGGTGAAACCGACGGGGAGGGATGGAGAGAAGGGGAAAATGACGGGAGTGTCATAGAGAAGGTGAAAATGACAGGGAGGAATGGAGAGAAGGTAAAAACAGAGAGACGGCGAGAAGGTGAAAGGGACAGGGAGGAGGTGAAAATGACAGAGGGACGGAGAGAAGGTGAAAATGACGGGGAGGGATGGAGAGAACATGAAAATGACAGGAAGGGACGGAGAGATGGTGAAAATGACAGGGGGAGGGACGGAGACTTGGTGAAAACGATGGGGAGGGACGAGAGATGGTGAAAACGGCAGGAGCAGGGAAGGAAAGATGGTGAAAATGACAAGGGATGGAGAGAATGTGAAAACAACAGGCAGGGACGGAGAGAAGGTGAAAATGATGGGGAGGGACTGAGAAAACGTGAAAACGACAGGGGTGGGATGGACAGATGGTGAAAACGAAGAGGGATGGAGAGAAGGTGAAAATCACGGGGAAAGACGGAGAGAAGGTGAAAATGACGGGGAAGAATGGAGAGAAGGTGAAAATAACGGAGAGATGGAGAGAAGGTGAACACGACAGGGAGAGAGGAGTTAAGGTGAAAATGACAGGAGGAGAGATGGAGAGAAGGTGAAAACGACAGTGGGAGGGATGGAGCGAAGGCGAAAACGACAGGGAGGGTCAGAGAAAAGGTGAAAATGATGGGGAGAGATGGAGAGAAGGTGGAAATGACGGGGAGAGACGCCAAGATGGTGAAAATGACAGGGAGGGAAGGAGAGAAGGTGAAAACGATGGGGAGGGACAGAGAGAGAACGTGAAAATGATGGGATGGTATGGAGAGATGGTGAAAATTGCAGGGGGAGAGACGGAGAGTCTGCGAAAATGACGGAGGGACAGAGGTGGTGAAAACCACTGGGAGGGACGGAGAGATGGTGAAAACGACGGGGGGAGGAACGGAGAGAAGGTGAAAATGATGGGGACGGACGGAGTGAAGGTGAAAACTATGGGGAGAAGAGATGGAGAGAAGGTGAAAATGACAGGGGGAAGGATGGAGTGAAGGCAAAAACGACGGAGAGATGGTGAAAACGGTGAGGGACGGAGAGAAGGTGAAAACGACAGGGAGGGATGGAGAGAAGGTGAAAAAGATGGGGAGAAGGTGAAAATGACAGGGAAGGATGGAGTGAAGGCAAAAACAACAGAGAGATGGTGAAAATGGTGAGGGACGGAGAGAAGGTGAAAACGACGGGGAGGGACGGAGAGAAGGTGAAAAAGATGGGGAGGGATGGAGAGAAGGTGAAAAAGATGGGGAGAAGAGATGGGGAGAAGGTGAAAATGACGGGGAAGGATGGAGTGAAGGTGAAAGTGACAGGGAGTGGATGGAAAGAACGTGGAAACGACAGGGAGGGACAGAGAGAAACCGTGAAAATGACGGGGAGGGACACAGCGATGTGGAAAACGACGAGGAGAGACAGAGAGAATGTGAAAATCACAGGGGAAGGGATGGAGAGAAGGTGAAAACGACAGGGGAGAGATGGAGAGAAGGTGAAACCGACAGTGGGAGGGATGGAGCGAAGGTGAAACCGACGGGGAGGGATGGAGAGAAGGGGAAAATGACGGGAGTGTCATAGAGAAGGTGAAAATGACAGGGAGGAATGGAGAGAAGGTAAAAACAGAGAGACGGCGAGAAGGTGAAAGGGACAGGGAGGAGGTGAAAATGACAGAGGGACGGAGAGAAGGTGAAAATGACGGGGAGGGATGGAGAGAACATGAAAATGACAGGAAGGGACGGAGAGATGGTGAAAATGACAGGGGGAGGGACGGAGACTTGGTGAAAACGATGGGGAGGGACGAGAGATGGTGAAAACGGCAGGAGCAGGGAAGGAAAGATGGTGAAAATGACAAGGGATGGAGAGAATGTGAAAACAACAGGCAGGGACGGAGAGAAGGTGAAAATGATGGGGAGGGACTGAGAAAACGTGAAAACGACAGGGGTGGGATGGACAGATGGTGAAAACGAAGAGGGATGGAGAGAAGGTGAAAATCACGGGGAAAGACGGAGAGAAGGTGAAAATGACGGGGAAGAATGGAGAGAAGGTGAAAATAACGGAGAGATGGAGAGAAGGTGAACACGACAGGGAGAGAGGAGTTAAGGTGAAAATGACAGGAGGAGAGATGGAGAGAAGGTGAAAACGACAGTGGGAGGGATGGAGCGAAGGCGAAAACGACAGGGAGGGTCAGAGAAAAGGTGAAAATGATGGGGAGAGATGGAGAGAAGGTGGAAATGATGGGGAGAGACGCTGAGCTAGTGAGAATGATGGAGGGAAGGAAAGAAGGTGAAATGACGGGTCGGACGGAGGGTAGGTGAAAACGTCAGGGGGAGGGCTGGAGAGAAGGTGAAAATGACAGGGAGGGACAGAGAGTAGGTAAAAATGTCAGGGAGGGAAGGAGAGAAGGTGAAAACGATGGGGAGGGACAGAGAGAGAACGTGGAAATGACGGGATGGTATGGAGAGATGGTGAAAATCGCAGGGGAAGAGACAGAGAGTCCGCGAAAATGACAGGGAGGGACGGAGAGGTGGTGAAAACGACTGGGAGGGACGGAGAGATGGTGAAAACTACTAAGAGGGATGGACAAAATGTGAAAAGGAAGGGGAGGGATGGAGAGATGGTGAAAACGATGGGGAGGGACGAGAGATGGTGAAAACGACAGCGAGAACATGAAAACAACAGGGGGAGGGAAGGAAAGATGGTGAAAATGATGAGGTGGGACGGAGAGAATGTGAAAACAACGGGCAGGGATGGAGAGAAGGTGAAAATCACAGGGAGAGATGGAGAGAAGGTGAAAATGATGGGGAGGGACAGAGAAGGTGAAAACGATGGGGAAGAACGGAAAGGAGGTGAAAACGACAGGGATGGAGAGAACGTGAAAACTACAGAGAGTTGGAGAGAAGGTAAACACGAAGGGGGGATGGAGAGAAGGTAAAAACAGAGAGACGGCGAGAAGGTGAAAGGGACAGGGCGGAGGTGAAAATGACGGAGAGACGGCGAGAAGATGAAAACGACAGGGAGAGGAATGGAAAGAAAGTGGAAACGACAGGGAGGGACAGAGAGAAACCGTGAAAATGCCTGGGAGGGATGGAGAGAAGGAGAAAACGAAATCGGACGGATGGAGAGAAGGTGAAAACAGAGAGACGGAGTGAAGGTGAAATGGACAGGGAGAAGGTGAAAATGACAGGGAGGGATGGAGAGAATATGAGAATGATATCGGATGGATGGAAAGAAGGTGAAAACGGAGGGACAGAGTGAAGGTAAAAGGGACAGGGAGAAGGTGAAAATGACAGGGCGAGGGACGGAGAGAAGGTGAAAATGACGGGGAGGGATGTAGAGAATGTGAGAATGACAGGGAGGGACAGAGAGAAGGTGAAAATCACAGGGGAAGGGACGGAGAGAAGGTGAAAATGACATGGGGAAGAACGGAGAGAAGGTGTAAACAACGTGGTGGGATGGAGAGGTGAAAATCACAGGGAGGGACGGAGAGAAGGTGAAATGACAGGGGGACAAATGGACAGAAGGTGAAAATGATGGGGAGAGATGGAGAGAACGTGAAAACAACATGAGGAACAGAGAGAGAACGTGAAAACAATGGGGAGGGTCACAGAGAAGGTGAAAAAGATGAGGAGGGACAGAGAGATGGTGAAAACGACATGGAGGGACGGAGAAAAGGTGAAAACAATGGAGGGACAGAGAGAACGTGAAAACGACGGGGAGACATGGAGAGAAGGTGAAAATGACAGGGGAGGAATGGAGAGAAGGTGAAAACGGGGAGAGACAGAGAGAAGGTGAAAACGACAGGAGGGACACAGTGAAGGTGAAATTGATGGGGAGGGATGGAGAGAAGGTAAAAATGTCAGGGGGAGGGATGGAGAGAAGGTGAAAACGGCAGGGGATGGACGGAGAGAACGTAAAAATGACAGGGACAGAGAGAACGTGAAAATGATGGGGAGGGACAGAGGGACTGAAAACGACGGGAGAGATGGAGAGAAGGTGAAAACAATGGGGAGAGATGGAGAGAAGGTGAAAACGACAGCGGAGGGACACAGAGAAGGTGAAAATGGCGGGGAGAGACAGAAAAATGGTGAAAATGACATGGAGAGGGATGGAGAGAAGGTGAAAACGACAGGGAGTGGATGGAAAGAACTTGGAAACAACAGGGAGGGAGAGAGAGAAACAGTGAAAATGACGGGGAGGGACGGAGCGATGTGGAAAACAATGAGGATGGACAGAGAGATGGTGAAAACGAGGAGGGACAGAGAGAATGTGAAAACGACAGGGAGGAATGGAGAGAAGGTATAAACGGAGAGATGGAGAGAAGGTGAAAGGGACAGGGCGAAGGTGAAAATGACAGAGAGACGGAGAAAAGTTGAAAATCACAGGGGAATGGACGGAGAGAAGGTGAAAATGACAGGGGAGAGATGGAGAGAAGGTGAAACTGACAGTGGGAAGGATGGAGCGAAAGTGAAACTGACGGGGAGGGATGGAGAGAAGGCGAAAATGACGGGAGGGACAGAGAAGGGTGAAAATGACAGGGAGAGATAGAAAGATGGTGAAAATGATGGGGAGGGACGGAGAAAACGTGAAAACGACAGGGGGTGGGACAGATAGATGGTGAAAACGAAGAGGAGGGATGGAGAGAAGGTGAAAATCATGGGGAAAGATGGAGAGAAGGTGAAATTGACGGGGAAGAATGGAGAGAAGGTGAAAACAACAGAGATGGAGAGAAGGTGAACACGACAGGGAGGGAGGAGTTAAGGTGAAAATGACAGGAGGAGAGACGGAGAGAAGGTGAAAACAACAGTGGGAGGGATGGAGCAAAAGGTGAAAACGACAGGGAGGGACAGAGAAAAGGTGAAAATAATGGGGATGGATGGAGAGTAGGTGAAAACGACAGGAAAAGGGATGGAGAAAAGGTGAAATTGACAGGGGGAGGGATGGAGAGAAGGTAAAAATGACGGGGAGGGATGGAGAGAAGGTGAAAACAATGGAGGAAAAGACGGAGAGAAGGTGAAAACAACAGCGGAGGGACACAGAAAAGGTGAAAATAATGGGGAGAGATAGAAAAATGGTGAAAATGACATGGGGAGGGACGGAGAGAAGGTGAAAATGACAGGGAGGGACGAAGCGATGTGGAAAACGACGAGGAGGGACAGAGAGATGGTGAAAACGACGAGAAGGGACAGAGAGAATGTGAAAACGACGGAGGAATGGAGAGAAGGTGATAACAGAAATGGATAGAAGGTGAAAGGGACAGAGCGAAAGTGAAAATGATGGAGGGATGGAGAGAATGTGAAAACGTCAGGGAGAGATAGAGAGAAGGTGAAAATGACAGGGGAAGGGAAGGAGAGAAGGTGAAGATGACAGGGGGAGGGACGGAGAGAATATGAAAATGACGGGTGGGATGGACAGATGGTGAAAACGAAGAGGAGGGATGGAGAGAAGGTGAAAATCAGGGGAAAGATGGAGAGAAGGTGAAAATGACAGGGAGGGATGGAGAGAACATGAAAACGACAGGGAGGGATGGAGAGATGGTGAAAATGACGGGGAGGGACGGAGAGATGGTGAAAACAATGGGGAGGGACGAGAGATGGTGATAACGACAGCGAGAACGTGAAAACGACAGGAGGAGGGAAGGAAAGATGGTGAAAATGACAAGGGACGGAGAGAATGTGAAAACAACGGGCAGGGACGGAGAGAAGGTGAAAATCACGGAGAGAGATGGAGAGAAAGTGAAAATGATGGGGAGGGACAGAGAAAACGTGAAAACGACAGGGGGTGGGATGGACAAATGGTGAAAACGAAGAGGAGGGATGGAGAGAAGGTGAAAATCATGGGGAAAGATGGAGAGAAGGTGAAAATGACGGGGAGGGTTGGAGAGAAGGTGAAAATGATGGGGAAGAATGGAGAGAAGGTGAAAATAACGGAGAGATGGAGAGAAGGTGAACACAACAGGGAGAGAGGAGTTAAGGTGAAAATGACAGGAGGAGAGACGGAGAGAAGGTGAAAACGACAGTGGGAGGGATGGAGCGAAGGCGAAAACGACAGGGAGGGACAGAGAAAAGGGGAAAATGACGGGAAGAGATGGTGAGCTGGTGAAAATGATGAGGAGGGACAGAGAGAATGTGAAAACAACAGGGAGGAATGGAGACAAGGTGCAAATGACATCGGATGGATGGAGAGAAGGTGAAAGGGACAGGGAGAAGTTAAAAATGACGGAGGGATGGAGAGAAGGTGAAAATGACAGGGCGACAGACGGAGAGAACGTGAAAACAACGGGGAGGGACGGAGAGAAGGTGAAAATGACGGGAGAGACGGAGAGAAAGTGAAAATGATGGAGAGAGACGGAGAGAAGGTGGAAATGATGGGGAGAGATGGTGAGCTGGTGAAAATGATGGAGGGAAGGACAGAAGGTGAAAATGACAGGGAGGGACAGAGAGTAGATGAAAATAACGGGGTGGGACGGAGAGAAGGTGAAAATGACAGGGGGAGAGATGGTGAGATGGTGAAAACGACTGGGAGGGACGGAGAGATGGTGAAAACGACAGGGGGAGAGACGGAGAGAAGGTGAAAATGATGGGGAGGGATGGAGAGAGGGTGAAAAAGATGGGGAGGGACGGAGCGAAGGTGAAAACGATGGGGAGAAGAGATGGAGAGAAGGTGAAAACGACAGGGGGAAGGATGGAGTGAAGGCAAAAATGACGGAGAGATGGTGAAAACGGTGAGGGACGGAGAGAAGGTGAAAACGACAGGGAGGGACGGAGAGAAGGTGAAAAAGATGGGGAGGGACGGAGCGAAGGTGAAAGCGACGGAGTGGATGGAAAGAACGTGGAAACGACAGGGAGGGACAGAGAGAAACTGTGAAAATGACGGGGAGGGACAGAGCGATGTGGAAAACGACGAGGATGGACAGAGAGGATGTGAAAATCACAGGGGAAAGGATGGAGAGAAGGTGAAAACGACAGGGGAGAGATGGAGAGAAGGTGAAACCGACAGTGGGAGGGATGGAGCGAAGGCGAAACCGACGGGGAGGGATGGAGAGAAGGGGAAAATGATGGGAGTGTCATAGAGAAGGTGAAAATGACAGGGAGGAATGGAGAGAAGGTAAAAACAGAGAGACGGCGAGAAGGTGAAAGGGACAGGGAGGAGGTGAAAATGACGGAGGGACGGAGAGAAGGTGAAAATGATGGGGAGGGATGGAGAGAACATGAAAACGACAGGAAGGGATGGAGAGATGGTGAAAATGACAGGAGGAGGGATGGAGAGATGGTGAAAACGATGGGGAGGGACGAGAGATGGTGAAAACGACAGGAGGAGGGAAGGAAAGATGGTGAAAATGACAAGGGATGGAGAGAATGTGAAAACAACAGGCAGGGACGGAGAGAAGGTGAAAATGATGGGGAGGGACTGAGAAAACGTGAAAACGACAGGGGTAGGATGGACAGATGGTGAAAACGAAGAGGGATGGAGAGAAGGTGAAAATCACGGGGAAAGACGGAGAGAAGGTGAAAATGATGGGGAAGAATGGAGAGAAGGTGAAAATAACGGAGAGATGGAGAGAAGGTGAACACAACAGGGAGAGAGGAGTTAAGGTGAAAATGACAGGAGGAGAGATGGAGAGAAGGTGAAAACGACAGTGGGAGGGATGGAGCGAAGGCGAAAACGACAGGGAGGGACAGAGAAAAGGTGAAAATGACGGGGAGAGATGGTGGACTGGTGAAAATGACGAGGAGGGACAGAGAGAATGTGAAAACAACAGGGAGGAATGGAGACAAGGTGAAAATGACATCGGACAGGTGGAGAGAAGGTGAAAACAGGGAGAGACAGAGAGAAGGTGAAAGGGACAGGGAGAAGGTAAAAATGACGGAGGGATGGAGAGAAGGTGAAAATGACAGGGCGATGGACGGAGAGAATGTGAAAACAATGGGGAAGGACGGAGAGAAGGTGAAAACGATGGGAGAGACGGAGAGAAAGTGAAAATGATGGGGAGAGATGGAGAGAAGGTGGAAATGATGGGGAGAGACGCTGAGCTAGTGAAAATGACGGAGGGAAGGAGGGAAGGTGAAATGACGGGTCGGACAGAGGGTAGGTGAAAACGTCAGGGGGAGGGATGGAGAGAAGGTGAAAACGAGGGTCAAAGACAATGTGAAAATGATGGGGAGAGACAGAGAGAAGGTGAAAATGACAGAGAGACAGAAAGATGGTGAAAATGACAGGGAGGGACGGAGAGAACATGAAAATGATGGGGTGGGACGGACAGATGGTGAAAACGAAGAGGGATGGAGAGAAGGTGAAAATCAGGGGGAAAGACGGAGAGAAGGTGAAAATGACGGGAAGGGTTGGAGAGAAGGTGAAAACAATGGGGAAGAACGGAGAGAAGGTGAGAACAATGGAGAGATGGAGCGAAGGCGAAAATGACAGGGGGGGACGGAGAAAAGGTGAGAATGACGGGGACAGACGGAGAGTAGGTGAAAACGACAGGGGGAGGGACAAAGAGAAGGTGATAATAACGGGGGAGGAACGGAGAGAAGGTGAAAATGACAGTGAGGGATGGAGAGAAGGTGAAAATGACTGAGAGATGGAGAGAAGGGGAACACGACAGGGAGAGACAGAGAAGGTGAAAATGACGGGGAGGGACGGAGAGAAGGTGAAAAAGATGGGGAGGGACAGTGAGCTGGTGAAAATGACGAGGGACAGAGAGAATGTGAAAACAACAGGGAGGAATGGAGACAAGGTGAAAACAACATCGGACAGATGGAGAGAAGGTGAAAACAGGGAGAGACAGACAGAAGGTGAAAGGGACAGGGAGAAGGTAAAAATGACGGCGGGATGGAGAGAAGGTGAAAATGACAGGGCGACAGACGGAGAGAACGTGAAAAAAACAGGGAGGGATGGAGAGAAGGTGAAAACGACAGGAGGGACAGAGAGAAAGTGAAAATTATGGGGAGAGATGGAGAGAAGGTGGAAATGATGGAGAAAGATGGTGAGCTGGTGAAAATGACAGGGAGGGAAGGAGAGAAGGTGAAAATGACGGGGACGGACGGAGAGTAGGTAAAAATGGCAGGGGGAGATGGGGAGAAATGGAAATGATGGGGAGAGACGGTGAGCTGTTGAAAATGACGGGGGCAGAGAGAGAACATGAAAACGACGGGGAGGGATGGATAGAGGGTGGAAATGACGGGGAGAGATGATGAGCTGGTGAAAATGACAGGGTGGGACAGAGAGAATGTGAAAACGACAGGAGGAGGGACGGAAAGATGATGAAAATGACGAGGAGGGATGGAGAAAATGTGAAAATGACAGGGAGGGATGGAGAGATGGTGAAAATCACGGGAATGGATGGAAAGAAGGTGAAATGATATGGAAAGGGTGGAGAGAAGGTGAAAACAATGGGAAGAGATGGAGAGAAGGTGAAAACGATAGGGAGACGGATGCAGAGGAGGTGAAAACAACAGAGAGAGAATGTGAAAACGATGGGGATGGACAGAGAAGGTGAAAATGATGGGAAGGGACGGACAGAAGGTGGAAATCACGGGGAGGGACAGAGAGAATGTGGAAACAATGGGGAGGGACGCAGAGAAGGTGAAAAATACGAGGGACGGAGAGATGGTGAAAACGACGTGGAGAGATGGAGAGATGGTGACAACGATGAGGAGGGACGGAGAGATGGTTAAAACGATGGGCAGGGATGGAGAGAAGGTGAAAACGACAGTGGGAGGGATGGAGCGAAAGTGAAAATGATGGGGAGGGATGGAGACAATGTGAAAACAACGGGGGAGAGATGCAGAGAAAGTGAAAATGACGGGGACAGACGGAAAGTAGGTGAAAACGACGGGGAGGGATGGAGAGAAGGTGAAAATTACGGGAGAGATGGAGAGCAGGCGAAAATGACAGGGAGGGATGGAGAGATGGTGAAAACGAGGGTCAGAGAGAATGTGAAAACAATGGGGAGAGACAGAGAGAAGGTGAAAATGACAGAGAGACAGAAAGATGGTGAAAATGACAGGGAGGGACGGAGAGAACATGAAAATGATGGGGTGGGACGGACAGATGGTGAAAACGAAGAGGGATGGAGAGAAGGTGAAAATCAGGGGGAAAGACGGAGAGAAGGTGAAAATGACGGGGAGGGTTGGAGAGAAGGTGAAAACGATGGGGAAGAACGGAGAGAAGGTGAGAACAACGGAGAGATGGAGAGAAGGTGAAAACGACAGTGGGAGGGATGGAGCGAAGGTGAAAATGACAGGGACAGACGGAGAGTAGGTGAAAACGACAGTGGGAGGGACAGAGAGAAGGTGATAATAACATGGGAGGAACGGAGAGAAGGTGAAAATGATGGTGAGGGATGGAGAGAAGGTGAAAATGACAGAGAGATGGAGAGAAGGGGAACACGACAGGGAGAGACAGAGAAGGTGAAAATGACAGGGAGGGACGGAGAGAAGGTGAAAAAGATGGGGAGGGACAGAGCGAAGGTGAGAACGACAGGGAGAAGAGATGGAGAGAAGGTGAAAACGACAGGGGGAAGGATGGAGCAATGGTGAAAATGACGGAGAGATGGTGAAAACAGTGAGGGACGGAGAGAAGGTGAAAATGACAGGAGGGACGGAGAGAAGGTCAAAACGACAGGAGGGACAGAGAGAAGGTGAAAATGACAGGGAGAGATGGTGAGCTGGTGAAAATGATGGGGAGAGACAGAAAGATGGTGAAAATGACAAGGAGGGATGGAGAGAAGGTGAAAACAACAGGGAGAGATGGAGAGAAGGTGTAGATGACGGGGAGAGATGATGAGCTGGTGAAAATGACAGGGAGGGACAGAGAGAATGTGAAAACGACAGGAGGAGGAATGGAAAGATGGTGAAAATGATGAGGAGGGACGGAGCGAAGGCGAAAACAATGGGGAGGGACAGAGAGATGGTAAAAACGATGGGCAGGGACGGAGAGAAGGTGAAAACGACAGTGGGAGGGATGGAGCGAAAGCGAAAACGATGGGGAGGGATGGAGACAATGTGAAAACGACGGGGGAGAGACGCAGAGAAGGTGAAAATGACGAGGACGGACGGAAAGTAGGTGAAAACGACAGGGGGAGGGATGGAGAGAAGGTGAAAATAATGGGGAAGGATGGAAAGAAGGTGACAACGACAGGGGAGTGGACGGAGAGTAGGTGAAAGCGACAGGGGGAGGGACGGAGAGAAGGTGAAAATGGCAGGAGGGACAGAGAGAAGGTGAAAATGACGGGGAGAGACAGAAAGATTGTGAAAATGACAAGGAGGGACAGAGAGTAGGTGTAAATCACAGGGGGAGAGATGGAGTGAAGGTGAAAACGATGGGGAGGGACAGAAAGATGGTGAAAACGACTAGGAGGGTAGGAGAGAAGGTGAAAACGATGGGCAGGGACGGAGAGAAGGTGAAAACGACAGTGGGAGGGACGGAGCAAAGGCGAAAACGATGGGGAGGGATGGAGAGATGGTGAAAATGATAAGGGATGGAGAGTGTGTGAAAAAGACGGGGAAAGAAGGAGAGAAGATGAAAATGACAGGGACAGACGGACAGTCAGTGAAAACGACAGGGGGAGGGATGGAGAGAACGTGAAAATGACGGGGGCAGAGAGAGAACGTGAAAACGATGGGGAGGGACAGAGAGAACTTGAAAACGATGGGGAGGGACGGAGAGATGGTGAAAACGACGTGGAGGTACAGAGAGAATGTGAAAATGACGTGAAGGGATGGAGAGATGGTGAAAACAATGGGGAGGGATGGAGAGAGGTGAAAATAAATGGGAGGGACAGAGGGAAGGTGAAAACAATGGGGATGGGTGGAGAGAAGGTGAAAACAATGGGGATGGGTGGAGAGAAGGTGAAAATGACAGGGCAAGGGACGGAGCGAAGGTGAAAATGATGGGAGAGGGATGGAGAGAATGTGAAAATGACAGTGAGGGACAGAGAGAGATTGTGAAACGACATGGAGGGACGGAGAGAAGGTGAAAACGACAGGAAGAGGGATGGAGAGAAGGTGAAAACAACAGAGAGAGAATGTGAAAATGTCAGGGATGGACAGAGAGAATGTGAAAATGGGGAGAGACGGTGAGCTGTTGAAAATGACGGAGGGAAGGAGAGAAGGTGAAAATGACAGGGACGGACGGAGAGTAGGTGAAAACGGCAGGGGGAGGGATGGAGAGAAGGTGAAAATGACAAGGAGGGACAGAGAGAAGGTGAAAATGACGGGGGAGGGACAGAGAGAAGGTGAAAATGACGGGGAGAGAAGGAGTTAAGGTGAAAATGACAGGAGGACAGACGGCGAGAAGGTGAAAACGACAGTAGGAGGGATGGAGCGAAGGCGAAAACAACGGGAAGTGACAGAGAGAAGGCGAAAATGACGGAGACGGATGGAGAGTAGGTGAAAACGACAGGGGAGGGATGGAGAGAAGGTGAAAATTACGGGGAGGGATGGAAAGATGGTGAAAACGACAGGGGGTGGACGGAGAGTAGGTGAACACGACAGGGGGAGGGACGGAGAGAAGGTGTAAACGACAGGAAGAGGGACGGAGAGAAGGTGAAAACAACAGAGAGAGAATGTGAAAATGACAGGGATAGACAGAGAGAATGTGAAAATGACAGAGGGACAGAGAGAAGGTGAAAATGATGGGGAGGGACAGAGAAGGTGAAAACGACAGGGAGGGATGGAGAGAAGGTGAAAATCATGGGGAGGAAAGGAAAGATGATGTAAATGACGAGAATAGACAGAGAGAAAGTGAAAACGACGGGGGAGATAGACAGAAGGTGAAAACGACGGGAGAGATGGAGAGAGGGGAAAATGACGGGAGGGATGGAGTGTAGGAGAAAACGACTTGGAGAGACAGAGAAGGTGAAATTGACCGGGGGAGGGATGGACAGAAGGTGAAAACGACAGGGGAAGGGATGGAAGGAAGGTGAAATGACAAGGGGACGAACATACAGAAGGTGAAAACGACAAAGGGAGAGATGGAGAGAATGTGAAAATGACTGGGGCAGAGAGAGAACGTGAAAACGCCGGGGAGGGACAGAGAGATGGTGAAAACAACGGGGGGGGGCAGAGAGAAGGTGAAAACGATGGGGAGGAATGGAGAGGTGAAAATGACAGTGAGGGACAGAGAGAGAACGTGAAACAACAGGGAGGGACGGAGAGATGGTGAAAATCACAGGAGAAGGGATGGAAAGAAGGTGAAAACGACAGGGAGAGGGATGGAGAGAATGTGAAAACAACAGAGAGAGAATGTGAAAATGACGGGGTTGGACAGAGAGAATGTGAGAATGACGGAGGGACAGAGAGAAGGTGAAAATGACGGGGAGGGATGAAGAGAAGGTGAAAATCACAGGGAGGAAAGGAAAGATGGTTAAAATGACAAGGATGGACAGAGAGAAAGTGAAAACGACGGGAGAGATGGAGAGAGGGGAAAAACGACGCGGAGGGATGGAGAGAAGGTGAAAATGACAGGAGGGACTGAGTGTAGGAGAAAACGACTGGGAGAGACAGAGAGAAGGTGAAGTTGACCGAGGGAGGGATGGACAGAAGGTGAAAATGACAGGGGAAGGGACGGAGGGAAGGTGAAATGCCAAGGGGACGAACATACAGAAGGTGAAAATGACAGAGGGAGAGATGGAAAGAATGTTAAAACGACGGGGGGGGGCAGAGAGAGAACGTGAAAACGACGGGGAGGGACGGAGAGATGGTGAAAATGATGGGGAAGGACAGAGAGAATGTGACAACGATGGGGACGGAGAGAAGGTAAAAAAGACGAGGGACGGCGAGATGGTGAAAACGACGTAGAGTTACGGAGAGAATGTGAAAATAACGTGAAGGGACGGAGAGATGGTGAAAAGGACTAGAAGGGATGGAGAGAAGGAGAAAATGATGGGCAGGGATGGTGAGAAGGTAAATATGACAGGGGAGATGGAGAGAATGTGAAAATGACAGGGAGGGACAGAGAGAAAGCGAAAACGACGGAGGAGATAGAGAGGTGAAAACGACGGGAGAGATGGTGAAAATGATGGGGAGGGACGGAGAGAATGTGAAAACGATGGGAAGGGACGGAGAGATAGTGAGAACAACGGGGGAGGGATGGACAGAAGCTCAAAATGATGGGGAGGGACGGAGAGATGGTGAAAACGACTAGGAGGGATGGAGAGATGGAGAAAATGATGGGCAGGGATGGAGAGAAGGTGAAAACGACGGGGAGAGAAGGAGTTAAGGTGAAAATGTCAGGAGGACAGACGGCGAGAAGGTGAAAACGACAGTAGGTGGGATGGAGCGAAGGCGAAAACAACGGGAAGTGACAGAGAGAAGGTGAAAATGACGGGGATGGATGGAGAGTAGGTGAAAACGACAGGGGAGGGATGGAGAGAAGGTGAAAATTACGGGGAGGGATGGAAAGATGGTGAAAACGACAGGGGGTGGACGGAGAGTAGGTGAACACGACGGGGTAGGGACGGAGAGAAGGTGAAAACGACTAGGAGAGGGACGGAGAGAAGGTGAAAACGACAGAGAGAGAATGTGAAAATGACGGGGATAGACAGAGAGAATGTGAAAATGACAGAGGGACAGAGAGAAGGTGAAAATGACGGAGACGGATGGAGAGTAGGTGAAAATGACAGGGGAGGGATGGAGAGAAGGTGAAAACGACAGGGAGAGGGATGGAGAGAAGGTGAAAACGACAGAGAAAATGTGAAAATGACGGGGATAGACAGAGAGAATGTGAAAATGACAGAGGGACAGAGAGAAGGTGAAAATGATGGGGAGGGACAGAGAAGGTGAAAACGACAGGAAGGGATGGAGAGAAGGTGAAAATCATGGGGAGGAAAGGAAAGATGGTGAAAATGACGAGGATGGACAGAGAGAAAGTGAAAACGATGGGGGAGATAGACAGAAGGTGAAAACGACCGGAGAGATGGAGAGAGGGGAAAATGACGGGAGGGACGGAGTGTAGGAGAAAACGACTGGGAGACACAGAGAAGGTGAAATTGACCGGGGGAGGGATGGACAGAAGGTGAAAACGACAGGGGAAGGGATAGAGGGAAGGTGAAATGACAAGGGGACGAACATACAGAAGGTGAAAACGACAGAGGGAGAGATGGAGAGAACGTGAAAATGACGGGGGCAGAGAGAGAACATGAAAACGACGGGGAGGGATGGATAGAGGGTGGAAATGACGGGGAGAGATGATGAGCTGGTGAAAATGACAGGGTGGGACAGAGAGAATGTGAAAACGACAGGAGGAGGGACGGAAAGATGATGAAAATGACGAGGAGGGATGGAGAAAATGTGAAAATGACAGGGAGGGATGGAGAGATGGTGAAAATCACGGGAATGGTTGGAAAGAAGGTGAAAATGATATGGAGAGGGGTGGAGAGAAGGTGAAAACAATGGGAAGAGATGGAGAGAAGGTGAAAACGACAGGGAGACGGATGCAGAGGAGGTGAAAACAACAGAGAGAGAATGTGAAAACGATGGGGATGGACAGAGAAGGTGAAAACGATGGGAAGGGACGGACAGAAGGTGGAGATCACGGGGAGGGACGGAGAGAATGTGGAAACGACGGGGAGGGACGCAGAGAAAGTGAAAAATACGAGGGACGGAGAGATGGTGAAAACGACGTGGAGAGATGGAGAGATGGTGAAAACGATGAGGAGGGACGGAGAGATGGTTAAAACGATGGGCAGGGATGGAGAGAAGGTGAAAACGACAGTGGGAGGGATGGAGCAAAAGTGAAAATGACGGGGAGGGATGGAGACAATGTGAAAACGACGGGGGAGAGATGCAGAGAAAGTGAAAATGACGGGGACGGACGGAAAGTAGGTGAAAACGACAGGGAGGGATGGAGAGAAGGTGAAAATAATGGGGAGGGATGGAAAGAAGGTGACAACTACAGGGGAGTGGATGGAGAGTAGGTGAAAACAACAGGGGGCGGGACAGAGAGAAGGTGAAAATGACGGGAGGGACAGAGAGAAGGTGAAAATGACGGGGAGAGATGGTGAGCTGGTGAAAATGACAGGGAGAGACAGAAAGATGGTGAAAATGACAAGGAGGGACGGAGAGAAGGTGAAAACAACGGGGAGGGATGGAGAAGGTGTAAATGACGGGGAGAGACAGAAAGATGGTGAAAATGACAAGGAGGGACGGAGAGTAGGTGTAAATCACAGGGGGAGAGACGGAGTGAAGGTGAAAATGATGGGAGAGGGATGGAGAGAATGTGAAAATGACAGAGAGGGACAGAGAGAGAACGTGAAACGACATGGAGGGACAGAGAGAAGGTGAAAACAACAGGAAGAGGGATGGAGAGAAGGTGAAAACAACAGAGAGAGAATGTGAAAATGTCGGGGATGGACAGAGAGAATGTGAAAATGACAGAGGGACAGAGAGAAGGTGAAAACGACGGGGAGGGACAGTGAAGGTGAAAACGACGGGGAGGGACGGGGAGAAGTTGAAAATCACAGGGAGGAAAGGAAAGATGGTTAAAATGATGAGGATGGACAGAGAGAAAGTGAAAACGATGGGAGAGATGGAGAGAGGGGAAAAAACGACGCGGAGGGATGGAGAGAAGGTGAAAATGACAGGAGGGACGGAGTGTAGGAGAAAACGACTGGGAGAGACAGAGAGAAGGTGAAGTTGACTGGGGGAGGGATGGACAGAAGGTGAAAATGACGGGAAGGGACGGAGGGAAGGTGAAATGACAAGGGGACGAACATACAGAAGGTGAAAACGACAGATGGAGAGAATGTTAAAACGACGGGGGGGGCAGAGAGAGAACGTGAAAACGACGGGGAGGGACGGAGAGATGGTGAAAATGATGGGGATGGACAAAGAGAATGTGACAACGATGGGGACGGAGAGAAGGTAAAAAAGACAAGGGACGGAGAGATGGTGAAAACGACGTAGAGGTACGGAGAGAATGTGAAAACGACGTGAAGGGATGGAGAGATGGTGAAAACAATGGGGAGGGATGGAGAGAAGGTGAAAATGATGGGGAGGGACAGAGGGAAGGTGAAAACAACAGGGAGGGGCGGAGAGAAGGTGAAAATCACAGGAAGGGATGGGAAGAAGGTAAAAACAATAGGGGGAGGGGCAGAGGTAAAAATGATGAGGGATGGAGAGAATGTGAAAACGACAGGGAGAGACGGAGAGAAGATGAAAACGACGGAGAGATGCCAAGAAGGTGAAAACGGGGAGGGATGGAGAGAAGGTGAAAACGATGGGGAGGGATGGAGAGAAGGTGAAAATGATGGGGAGAGATGGAGAGAGGGTGGAAATGACGGGGAGAGATGATGAGCTGGTGAAAATGACAGGGAGGGACAGGGAGAATGTGAAAACAACAGGAGGAGGGATGGAAAGATGGTGAAAATGACAAGGAGGGATGGAGAGAATGTAAAAACAATGGGGAGGGACGGACAGAAGGTGAAAATCATGGGGAGAGATGGAGAGAAGGTGAAAATGACAGGGAGGGATGGAAAGAAGGTGAAAACGATTGGGAAGAACGGGGAGAAAGTGAAAACGACAGAGAGGATGGAGGGAAGGTGAACACGACTGAGAGACAGAAGGTGAAAATGACGGGGAGGGACGGAGAGAAGGTGAAAATGACGAGGAGGAACAGAGAGATGGCGAAAGTAACAGGGGGAGCGAAGGAGTTAAGGTGAAAATGACAGGAGGAGAGATAGAGAGAAGGCGAAAATGACAGTGGGAGGGATAGAGCGAAGGTGAAAACGACGGGGAGGGACGATCAGCTGGTAAAAATGATGAGGGACGGTGAGAATGTGAAAATGATGGGGAGGGACAGAAAGTTGCTGAAAACAACCAGGAGGGACGGAGAGAATGTGAAAACAACGGGGAGGGATGGAGAGAAGGTGTAAATCACAGGGGGAGAGACGGAGTGAAGGTGAAAACGATGGGGAGGGACGGAGAGATGGTGAAAATGATGGGGAGAGATGGAAAGAAGGTTGAAATGACGGGGAGAGATGATGAGCTGGTGAAAATGACAGGGAGGGACAGAGAGAATGTGAAAACGACAGGAGGAGGGACAGAAAGATGGTGAAAATGACGAGGAGGAACAGAGAGAATATGAAAACAACCGGGAGGGACGGACAGAAGTTGAAAATCACGGGGAGAGACGGAGAGAAGGTGAAAATGACAGGCATGGATGGAGAGAAGGTGAAAACGATGGGGAAGAACGGAGAGTAGGTGAAAATGACAGAGAGGATGGAGAGAAGGTGAACACAATGGAGAGACAGAAGGTGAAAACGACGAGGAGGACCAGAGAGATGGTGAAAGCAACAGGGGGAGCGAAGGAGTTAAGGTGAAAATGACAGGAGGAGAGATAGAGAGAAGGTGAAAATGACAGTGGGAGGGATAGAGCGAAGGCGAAAACGATGGGGAGGGACGAACAGCTGGTAAAAACGATGAAGGACGGAGAGAATGTGAAAACGACGGGGAGAGACGAGAGAAGGTGAAAATGACGGGGATGGACGGAGAGTAGGTGAAAACGACAAGGAGAGGGTTGGAGAGAAGGTGAAAACGATGGGGAGGGATGGAGAGAAGGTGAAAATGATGGGGAGAGATGGAGAGAAGGTGAAAATGACATGGAGGGACGGAGTGAAGGTGAAAGTGACGGGGAGGGATGGAGAGAAGGTGAAAATGACAGCGGGAGGACGGAGTGAAGGTGAAAACGATGGGGAGAGACGGCGAGATGGTGAAAATGACGGGGAGGGACGGAGAGAAGGTGAAATGACGGGGTCAGATGGAGAGAAGGTGAAAACGACAGGGGGAGGGATGGAGAGAAGGTGAAAACGACAGGGAGGAACGGACCGAGAGACAGTGAAAACAATGGGGAGAGATTGAGAGATGGTGTAAACGACAGGGGAGGGACAGATAGAGTGTGAAAGTGAGGGATGGAGTTAGTGAAAATGAGAGAAGTGGGGATAAAAAGGGCAAAAGGGAGAGTGAGGAAGGGGTAGAGGAGATGTGAAGATGTAGGAGTGTTGGGAGAGGGGGGGCTGTGGAGTTAGTTCCAGAGAGGAACGGGTGGTTAGAGGATGTGAAAGTGTCGGATTATGTTTTGTGAAGAGCATGAGCTGCTGAATCAGAGGGAGAGTCCGCCAGATCTTGCTCAACCACCCCCCATGCATTCAACCAGCAGCACCGAACAGTGAGACAAAATCAAAACATCAGAAATACTAGTGGGTCGGGTGGCGTCCGTGGAGACAGAGACAGTAAGTGACTCAGGTTAATGTGGAGAACATTTCTATGGGGTCCTGGATCTGAAAACCTGACTCTTGTTTCCCTGATGTTGCTGGATCAGATTCTAGGGCTTTCTTGGGATCTAGTGGGTCGATGGGGCAGAGATGTGGGGGAGAGCAGAGGTCAGCCCGGGCCAGAAGCATTTGGGACTGGGATGAGAGGGAGCAGCGAGCACTGAAAGGAGTGTCTCAGGACTTTACCACAGGTATGATCGGCTGAGTGTCCTCTTACCCCATCAGCCGGTGGCATTACTGAGAGCTGAGGGGAGATGCCCGGATGTATGAGTATCAGACCCACATAATCTGTAGCCTCCCTCTGAATTCACTTTAATTCACCCACCCCTTCCACCCATCAGTACATCCTCCTCCGGCTCCTACCTCCCTCTCTGGCTCTGTAACCCCCTCCAGCCCCTACCTCCCCCCATCTCTGTAACCCCCTCTGGCCCCACATCCCTCCCCGTCTCTGTAATCCCCTCCAGTCCATACACCCCTCCCCATCTCTGTAACCCCCAACAGCCCCACACCACTCCCCATGACTGTAACCCCTTCTGTCCCCTGCACCCCTCTCTGTCTCTGTCAACCTCTCCAGGCCCTACACCCCAACCCATCGCTGTACCCCAAGGGACAGAACAATCTCTGCCTGTCTCCTGCTGCTTTTGGTGGTTCGGAGATGCGGGAACTCACCAGCAGCACCTGGGAATTTATAGGTGAGCTGGGTCTTAATCTGATGAAGGTGATAACTCTTCCCCTTGGTGTCCTGTTGAGACAGAATCGCCAAAAAAACAATGATCACCAATAACCCATACCCAAAAGCTCAAGGTAAGTCCCACACATGTCACCAGTGTATCTCAGTAACTCTTTCCCATTGCCTCACTGTACACAGCACTCTGCATTGCCTCCTGACGATTCCATCACCCCATCCTCATCACTGACCCCTGGGTAAGAGGGGGTTCCTGTTCCCCATCCCCGTCCACACTGATCCCTGGGTCAGAGAGAGTACCTGTTCCAGATCCCCGTCCACACTGACCCCTGGGTCGGAGAGTGTCCTGTTCCTGATCTCCCTTCACACTGACCCCTGGGTCAGAGAGGGTTCCTGTTCCTGATCTCCCTCCACACTGACTCCTGGGTCAGAGAGGGTTCCTGTTCCCCATCCCCGTCCACACTGACCCCTGGGTCAGAGAGGGTTCCTGTTCCCCATCCCCGTCCACACTAACCCCTGGGTCGGAGAGTGTCCTGTTCCCAATCTCCCTTCACACTGACTCTGGGTCAAAGAGGGTTCCTGCTCCTGATCTCCCTCCACACTGATCGCTGGGTCAGAGAGGTTCCTGTTCCCCATCCCCGTCCACACTGACCCCTGGATCAGAGAGGTTCCTGTTCCTGATCTCCCTTTACACTGACCCCTGAGTCAGAGAGGGTACCTGTTCCCCATCCCCGTCCACACTGACCCCTGGGTCAGAGAGGTTCCTGTTCCCGAACTCCCGTCCACACTGACCCCTGGGTCAGAGAGGGTTCCTGTTCCCCATCCCCGTCCACACTGACCCCTGGGTCAGAGAGGGTTCCTGTTCCCCATCCCCGTCCACACTGACCCCTGGATCAGAGAGGTTCCTGTTCCCGATCTCCCTTTACACTGACCCCTGAGTCAGAGAGGGTACCTGTTCCCCATCCCTGTCCACACTGACCCCTGGGTCAGAGAGGTTCCTGTTCCCGAACTCCCGTCCACACTGACCCCTGGGTCAGAGAGGGTTCCTGTTCCCGAACTCCCGTCCACACTGACCCCTGGGTCAGAGAGGGTTCCTGTTCCCGAACTCCCGTCCACACTGACCCCTGGGTCAGAGAGGGTTCCTGTTCCCCATCCCCGTCCACACTGACCCCTGGGTCAAAGAGGGTTCCTGTTCCCCATCCCAGTCTATAGGTACACCCTCCCTATTCATACTCACCTTTTGAAAGCCAAAAGTCAGGAACCCTTGCGGAAAGGTCAGCGTCATGTTCACAGTGTTTTTCCCACAGGCCCCCGATGCTTTGGTGTCATTGGGTTGGATGAAAAATGTTCCCCACTGCAAAAAGAGTGCACCGTAAACACCGATATTTAAACCCCAATGCCTGCCCCCACCACACTCTCAATGATAGCTCTTGGTCCCTGCAACTGGACTGATGGCTGTGCGATTGACTTCAGGGGTAAGCCCAAAACCTTTTCACTTAAGGCAGTCAGACACAGATGGGTCTCAGATTGGCAGGAAAGGGGTTGTCAAACAGACAAGGATCTCTCCCTGTGTGTAAGGTAGGTGTGTCTAACCCTGCCTAGGAATGTGTGAAGGCACAGTGTGGAGGGAGCTTCACTCTGTGTCTGACCCCAGGAGTGTGTGATGGGACGGTATGGAGGGAGCTTCACTCTGTGTCTGACCTTGGGTGTGTGTGATGGGACGGTGTGGAAGGAGATTCACTCTATGTCTGACTCTGGGAGTGTGTGATGGGACTGTGTGGAGGGAGATTCACTCTGTGTCTGACCCCGGGAGTGTGTGATGGGACAGTGTAGAGGGAGCTTCACTCTGTGTCTGACCCCGGGACTGTGTGATGGGACGGTGTAGAGGGAGATTCACCCTGTGTCTGACTCCGGGAGTGTGTGATGGGACGGTGTAGAGGGAGCTTCACTCTGTGTCTGACCCCGGGACTGTGTGATGGGACGGTGTAGAGGGAGATTCACCCTGTGTCTGACTCCGGGAGTGTGTGATGGGACGGTGTAGAGGGAGATTCACCCTGTGTCTGACCCCGGGAGTGTGTGATGGGACGGTGTAGAGGGAGATTCACTCTGTGTCTGACCCTGGGAGTGTGTGATAGGACAGTGTAGAGGGAGATTCACTGTGTCTGACCCCAGGAGTGTGTGATGGGACAGTGCGGACGGAGCTTCGCACAGTGTCTGACCCCGGGACTGTGTGATGGGACAGTGTGGACGGAGATTCACTCTGTGTCTGACCCCGGGAGTGTGTGATGGGACAGTGTAGAGGGAGATTCACTGTGTCTGACCCCAGGAGTGTGTGCTGAGACAGTGCGGACGGAGCTTCGCACAGTGTCTGACCCCGCGAGCGTGTGATGGGACGGTGTAGAGGGAGATTAACCCTGTGTCTGACCCCGGGAGTGTGTGATGGGACAGTGTAGAGGGAGATTCACTCTGTGTCTGACCCCGGGAGTGTGTGATGGGACAGTGTGGACGGAGATTCACTCTGTGTCTGACCCAGGAGTGTGTGATGGGATGCAGTAGAGGGAGATTCACCCTGTGTCTGACCCCGCGAGCGTGTGATGGGACAGTGTGGACGGAGATTCACTCTGTGTCTGACCCCGGGAGTGTGTGATGGGACGCAGTAGAGGGAGCTTCACTCTGTGTCTGACCCCAGGATTGTCATTAAAGACTTGCAAATTTCTGTGGATGTACCAGGAAAGCATTTTGATGGGTTTGCATCACCCTCTGCTATGAGGGGCCACTGCATGGGATTGGAAAAAGCTGCATAAGGTTGTAAACTCAACCAGCTCAATCATGGGCACAAGCAGCCCCCATCATAGGTGACACCCATTATTATAGAGCACCAACACCCAGGAAGTGCCTCATTGTGTTGTCTTGTGCTGTACTGTTGGCGTCAAACCAACAAATTTTATAACATTTGCCAGTATTAATAAACCTGAGTGTGGAGGGAGCTCTGTCTCAGTGACTCAACCCTTACTCACCCTGCCAGTCTCGTACTCAACACGTAGCTCGATCTCCAGTGTTGCCAAGGCACAGATCATTTTCTTGTTGGCCACTTTGTATGTCCCCTTTCTCAGCACTGGAGTGGCCGTGGGAGTTGGGACTGAATGGGTGGTGTGATTGGTTGGAATTGGTGTGGTGTGATTGGTTGGTGATGTATGATTGCCTGGTGTCGGCATAGTGTGATTGGCCAGTGTTGGAGTAATGGTAGTGTGATTGGCTGGTGTTGGGGAATGGGTGGTGTGATTGGCTGGTGTTGGGGAATGGGTGGTGTGATTGGCTGGTGTTGGGGAATGGGTGGTGTGATTGGTTGGCGTTGGGGAATGGGTGGTGTGTTTAGTTGATGTTGAACTGTGACTTGTTTGGTGGGGTGTACTGGCTGGAATCAGTGACCCAGGAGTTGGAGGCAAAACCGAGGTGGCAGGAACGAGTGTGCCTAATGTTGGCCGACAGCTGCTCCCCTCACACAGAGGGTCAGATCTTCCTACAAAGAAAACAGAAACAGAAGCATTATGCCTCACCGATAGTAATGGAGCACAACAGCACAGAAGCAGGCCCTTCAGCCCATCTGGTCCATGCTGAACTGTTACTTTGCCTCATCCCATCAGCCTGCACTCAGATCATACTCTCCGTACCACTTGCATCCATGTACTCATCCAAACTTCTCTTGAAGTTTTGCACTTCAGAAAAGTATCCTGCATTTTACCACTTCAGCTGGCAGCTCATTCCACATTCGTGCCACCCTCTGAGTGAAGTTCCCCCTATATTTTCCCTTTCACCCTTATCCTATGACCTCTAGTTCGTGTCTCACTTAACCTCAGTGGAAAAAGCCTGCTTGCATTTGCCCTATCTTTCCCCCTCATAATTTTGAAAACCTCTATCAAATCTCCCCTCATTCTCCTCTGCTCCAGCGAATAAAGTCGTAATCTATTCAATTTTCCCTATAACTCAGGTCCTCAAGTCCCAGCAACATCCTTGTAAATTTTCTCTGTACTCTTTCAATCATGTTGGTATCTTTCCTGTAGGTAGATGACCAAAACTGTGCACAGTACTCCAAATTTGGCCTGAACATCATCTTGGGCAACTTCAACATAACATGCAAACTCCTGTACTCAGTACTCTGATGCAAGAAGGCCAACGTGCCAAAAGCTCTCTTTACGACCCTACGTACCTGTGACACCACTTTCAAAGAATTATGGATCTGTATTCCTAGGTCCTTCTGTTTTGCCACACCAGTCAGTGCCCTACCGCACACACGCAATGTGCAAGTTCCTCAGCTAGTGGGAATGCCAGCCAAGACAACACATGACCAAGGCATGGTCAGTATCACCAAGACACCAGAGCAACCCCAGCAATCTGACTGGTCGGGAGATCAGTAGTCACTTGCTGCTCAAGATCAATCAAGGATGTCCACATTTAACACCCTCCCTAAACTGAAGCCAGCAGCACTGGATGGAAAGAAATTTGGGCTGAAGCAGGACTCTGTATGGAAACAATTTTAAGAAGAAATTGTGTCTGTCTCTGGGAGTGTGTGATGGGACAGTGTGGGGGGAGTTTCTCTCTGTGTTTGACCCCGGGAGTGTGTGATGGGACAGTGTGGAGGTTGATTCACCTCTACTGATCCAGCTCTGGGAGAGTTGAGTTTCTAGAACAGAAGTTTTCCTCAGTGAGATGTGATCTGGAGTAACACCATTGTGGTTCTCACCTTCAGAGACCATTAGTCACACTTCTGAAAGAAGCTGAGGTCAGGGTGGCTATGCAGTGTGTGTCAGCAGAGATGCAGAGACTGAACTGACCAAATTTGTCATTCTATCTGGGGGGAAATGTTTTTGTGACTAATTTTGGAAATTTCAAACTTCATCTCTGTGTGTGTTAGTAAGTGGATAATCTGCCAAGGTTCCTGCTTACGTTGAGTGAGTTTAAGGAGATTTGGTATGTCATCAAACTCTAGCAGATGTACCGTGGAGAACATCCATCACTGTCTGGTATGGAGGGGCTAATTCTCAGGCTCAGAAAAAGCTGCAGAAGGTTGCAAGCTCAGCCAGCTGCATCATGGGCATGAGTCTCCCCAGCATCCAGGACATCTTCAAAAGGCAATGCCTCACGAAGGTGGCATTAATGACATTCACCACTCAGGACATGCCCTCTTCTCATTACTACCATCAGGGAGGAGGTACACACACTCAATATTTCAGCAAACGCTTGGCCATCAGATTTCTGGATGGTCCATGAACACCTCCTCATTTTTTGCTCTCTTTTTGCACTACCTATACTTTTTTATATTTCCCATTTTGTAGCTTATAGTACTTTTTATGAATTGCACTGTACTGCTGATTCTAAATCTCATCTGACTGCACATGAAGCCTAACTTTCTATTGCCAGCATTTTCATGTCTACCTGATAGAGCCTTTGAACGCCACTGTCTATAGGCTTCCACCATCTCCATTAGACTATAAGACGTCGGCCCCTCAAGCCTGCTCCATCTGTATCATGGCTGATATATTATCCCTCTCAACCCCAACCTCCTGCCATTTCTGCCTAACCTTTGCCACCCTAACTAACCAAGCATCTATCAACCTCTGCATTAAATATACTCAATGACATGGCCTCTACAGCCATCTGTGGCAACAAATCCGGATTCACCACCCTCAGGCTAAAGAAATTCCTCCTCATCTCTGTTCTAAAGGGACGTCTTTATATTCTGAGGCTGTGTCCTCTGGTCCTAGACTATGCAAAACAGGAAGCATCCTCTCCACATTCACTCTGTCTAGGTGTTTTGATATTCATTAGGTTTCAATGAGATCTCCCTCATTCTTCTAATCTCCAGCAAGCACAGACAAAAAAAAAGTCAAACAGTCCTGAAACATTAGCCCTTTCATTCCCGGAATCATTTCCGTGAACCTCCCCTGGACCCTCTCCAATGCCAGCAGTTCCTTTCTCAGATGTGGGGTCCAAATTGCTCACAATGTTCCAGATGTGGTCTGGCCAACACCTTACTAAACCCAGTGTTGCATCCTTGCCTTCCTATGCTAGCCCTCTCAAAATGCACACTAACATTGCATTTGCTTTCAAGTTGTGACATAACCTTTAGGGAATTGTGCCCATTTACAAACTACTCTATATTCCTTCTACCAAACTGCATGCCCATCTCCTCTGGCAGCCCACCCCAGGCAGCCACCATTCTATTGAAAACCTGCCAACCACATTCCTTTAAACTTCCTCCTTGTCTCAAATTCATCACCTCTAGTATTTGCCTTTTTCGCCCTTCGGTGAACGATTTTGACCATCCAGCCTATCTATGCCTCGAATCATTTTATAAACCTCGCAACACACAAAATGCTGGAGGAACTCAGCAGGCCAGGCAGCACCTATAGAAAAGAGTACAGTTGATGTTTCAGGCCAAAACCCTTCAGTGTCATTGAAACATTGCAGTGAAAATGAAGGGTAACCGAAACTTCACACAGAGCTTCACAGCCTGACCATTGATACTAGAGTGTTGAAGGGAGAGGGGAGCTGGGGTGTGGAGGAGGGGGAGGGGAGGTGGAGGACAGAGGAGAAAGAGGGAGGTGGAGGGCAGAGGAGGGGGAGGGAAGGTGGAGGACAGAGGAGGAAGAGGGAGGTGGAGGGCAGAGCAGGGGGAGGGGAGGGGGAGGACAGAGGAGAAAGAGGGAGGTGGAGGGCAGAGGAGGGGGGGAGGTGGAGGGTAGTTTGCAGACTGTGGCAGAGGTGTTTAATTGAAAAGGCACAGTGGTGGAGATGGGAGAAAATGCAGAGAAGGAGCGTGTTGTGGTGGTGATGTGCCCCTGTGAGTAGTTCTGGGTGTTCTGTGTACCATATCGATGTATGAAAAGGACATCTGTCCTCATAGATTCACTGAGACCCGGTCTACTCAGATATCTGATTCTCCCTACTCTCCCTTCTCTCCTTTCTCTCCCCTCTTGCCTCTCCCCCCCCCTCCCTCCCCCTCTCTCCCTTCTCCCTCCCCTCTCTCTCTCCCCTCTCTCCCCCTTCCTCTCTATCCCCCCTCTCTCCCCCTCTCCCTCCTCTCCCCCTCC